>NW_022475129.1:9794-72743 GCF_009193445.1 Aspergillus pseudotamarii | reverse complement strand
TTTTTCGGTTTTTGGCAGGCAACCCCAAAGCACCTCTCAGTGGTTCTACTAGTACTGACAGCGGACCGCGAATGTCATAGGATGAGTGGTGTCTGACTCCACCAGCTCAATCGTCGCTGGTTGAACACAGAAGAAATGTTTTCTTTCAATTCATTTTTTGGGGGTGAAAAAAAAAAAACGAAACAAGACAGTTGTAAATCACTACGGAGTACATAAAATCAGGATTGAGAGGAAGAGCCCGAGGAGAAAAAATAACATGTAGTTTCCCCCCTCCCCCACAATGTTTCCCTTTTCTTTTGTCGGGTTATAAAGCATATTGATGCATAATACAGGTACGGAGTTTCACTAGCATGTATCTACATACCCTGAGTACATTCAGATACGATACTCCTATTCTCGTGTGCAACACGCACGCGCAGCGGGTATTTTGCAGGTATCATAATTTCGTATGGTACTGTTGAGCAAGACCTGTTATTGTTGTTCTCATTTCTTTAGCTAAGATATTGCTGGCCCACACATCATGCAGTCCCTGCTCCGAATAAAATTACAACTGAGCTCTGATGAACCTCCTTCAGAGCCGGAACACGCCACGCCAGGGAGGATCCACCAGCACACTCTATGCAGTAAAGGTACCGAGTACACAATTAACGTTGTATCGGATATTAGGTTTATTGGGGGTAGTAGCAACAATCGCGAAAGGTCGGTAATATTCAACAGTCTGGGACCCAGGCCACTGAGAATACTAGGCGTAGGGCCCCGCAGTCGTGTTGAGCAAGATTTTCGGCGTTTACTGCAATGCAAAGTGGGATGATGAACGTTTAGATTAGATCCGCAGTCGCCCGATGTCGGAAAAAAAAAAAAAGCGCGGTAAAGTGGAGACTGGAGTAGTATGTACCCATGGTAAACTAAACGTATGTACAATACTATTACATCTCCCCTTCAATGATGAATGAATGATCTTTCATACCGACACACATATATGTCCAGCAGGTAACCGTGCTTAGTACCTATGGCTATGTCAGATTTTCATATATAGATACAGTGCATGGGGGTCTGTTGATCAGTCAGGGACTCCTACTAACCTAAACAAAACTGGTCACAATTATTCCCTATATAAGTAAGTTCACCGCTAGCAGCGGGGTAAAAGGTATGTCTTTCACAAGGATTGTAAAAGAGAAGTTTCCCACATCGTCTCTGGTGTTTACGACTCGGATGGATGGTCACCAAGATTATGAGAACCCCCCAAGATAGGGAGAATAGTTTATCTTGTAAAATCTCGCGCACCCTTCAGTACATACACATGGCCTACACACCCAAGTTCAGAAGTCACGGCCTGCTTCTGCTTAATAAGTTCCATTATTCTTTTGGTCATTTTCTTCCCTCAAATTTACTTGGATTTGTACTAATGTATCTCCTACGTCATTGGGTATCTACCCCCTCTACACCCCTCTCCCAGGAGTAAAAAACAGCAGATCAATATCAGGCCAAGCGAGACCAGAGCAGAATTGTTGCGCACTGCCAACTAAAGGTAATAGAGAAACGAGAAGTACCAAAAAAAAAGGCCCAATTCTCTAAGCATGTACGGAGCAGTGAGCGCAATGAGGCCCACATAAGCTGCGTATAAGGACATACATGCATACAGAGGCAACCCAACCAAAGCAGCCATCTTCTGCATCTATAGTACCTCGATAATTTGCAAATCAATAAGGGTCATGAGATAATGGCGTCAGAAAAGTGCACTCCTTTCTTAGCCTATTGGATTCTAGCAATTAGTAACATTCTTATTCATCTCATTACGTTGGCAACCCCACGCACAAGAGGAAACGATCAAGGATGCGAAAGCTCGTGCCCTTGATGTACTCGGTTAGGCTGTGAACAGACATCCCGTCGTCTGTTACTGTTATTATTTTCGGTGCGCTTGTCTCGCTATGTGACTCGGGAGCAGTATGTCCCACCACTCTAGTATTTCATTTCGAACGTCAACAGAGCCTACCCCTCTTTCTCCTCAGCACCTTAGCCCTTCTTGTCCTATCCACCTTTCGGCCCCAGCAGTCGATTACCAATGTATGTGACGTGGTTGGTCAGTTTGAAAGACTGGCCCTGCAGGTGATTTGGCCTTACTGCAGAATAACTGCAGCACTATGTATGTAGTACGTACTAGCACTGTGTATTGGAAAGACCTTTGGGCCTTCAATAAACGCCTCTAAGCGACTATGGATATTAGCCCACACTGATTCTGCATAAACTTAAATATCTTGCTAGAGTGAGTATGGTCCTCCACTCTTTCATCCCGGAGTCTGATACTCACTGGGTCCCTTCTGTAGCCAAGCCAAGTTTTCCATTCCAGGTCGAGATATAGCTCTCATCCCCTCTGCTAGGAAACCTATGATAGAGTAAGACAACCATTGATTGCAAAATCGTATGATATAGAGCCATAGGAATTGGTCTGGTATCCACATAGGAATAGCCCTTTGAGAGTATCTAGTATGCTAGAGGCGCTGGCTGGAGTTGTCGGGTGAACCAGTACCATAGGACGTGACTAGGCCTTCAGTCAGTAGCACGTATGTTCACCCAGTAAAGGGACCTTTCAAAATAACGAAAGTATATTATCATGGTAGTTATAATAGCTAAATAATAGATAAGAACGAGCGATTCCACAAGCTTCGAATGAAAGTGCCTCAATGTACGTAGATGAAGCTTTTCATGCAGGTTGCAATGAGATTGGCTCAAAAGTTCACGATAGGGTTATAAATTTAAACATTGTACAATGACAGGTTATATTATTTCATGGATAATGAATACTGGTGACCGTAACTGTTGGACAGATATTAGAGAGCCTACGTATGTCTTGCTAGCACTTTCTGGCGGAAAGTCAACAGCGTGTTTCTGTACGACAGCATTCTAGGATTTGCTGGCAGTTACCCCAAGATCTGCTATGAATCCTACCTGTAGTACACTTTTCTATCGAAACGAAAAGGAATAAAAATAAAAATAAAAATAAAACCTCTTTAGTAGAATGAAGTACATTACAATAGGTCATCTAAGAGTCAATGTGGAAGACATTCAGATCACTGTGAAGGGGAGTAAGCAGGGGTACGAATTGGCAAAGTTCTGGGCTTTGACAGGGGGATAGTAGCTCAAATGGTATTAAAGTTTGCAAAGCAACCATAGATCAAATGACTTAAATTCTATTGAAGATATTATATTTGAGTAGGATCATATTGGTACCAAATCAGAGCAGATTGAATGGGTTATCTAAGGTATGCCGAGACATCCCTGCATTT
Organism: Aspergillus pseudotamarii; assembly: GCF_009193445.1. NCBI lineage: Eukaryota > Fungi > Ascomycota > Eurotiomycetes > Eurotiales > Aspergillaceae > Aspergillus > Aspergillus pseudotamarii. Next base: position 69,459 of record NW_022475129.1, on the reverse strand, counting down.
CTCTCAATAGATATAATAGAACCAGAAAGCTTTCTGTCTTTATTCAATTGTTTGGTGCTCAAAGCTCTTAAGAAAGCATTGCTGCACATTACATAGCTTCTCAGGATAGGTCTCCTCTCTATTCTACGAGTAATTTTCTAACACAAAAATTTGCCCCCCTTCATCTGTATCCTAATATTATTCAAAGCATGCTTGCACCTCAATAAGTTAGTGTAACAAGTCGCAGAAATATTCAACGTGGCCTCTAATACGTAATATTAGTTGCGTGCACGATACCCCCTTACAACCTATCAATATGTACAATGAGTAACTCTAACTCTCCGGGTGCAGCTTACATAGCGCAACACTATTGTTGTTCAGGTGAGGAGGAAGAAGGTTGATTTTATCTTAGCTATCTAAGAGGAACGTCTCTGTATAAATACTGCAGAGCTCATTGTTCTGAGCTTTTGCTACCTTTCGTACTTTGCCTTTGAATAGGCCGCATTATTCCTTTATATCTAATACTCCAAAGGCCTAAGAATAGTTCTTTGAGCATATAGACAAGAATAATCGACCTTTGAATAGGTAAATGCAACCATATCAAGCACAAAGGCAGCCAACCTTCAACAACTATCAGCCTCCCATATTCCACAGATTTTCTCGCAGATTTTCTACGATACCAGAGATACACTCTATAGACAAGCTCCTGCGATGCTTTTTAAACTTGAGCCGTCTTCAACTTAAGATGAAGCTGTGAAGCTTATGAGCGAACTAGCTGAGCAAAGGCAGTGCTCATCATCCAGTCCCAACTCTAGCGTGAGCGATAATATGAACGAGCTGCATATTATAATTATGCTAGCGTTCAATTTATGCTGTCATTAGCCATGCGGTGAAGTACTCTACGGCTTTTTGGAACACTGGGAGCTGTGATTAGGGTAGGCGACCACTTGGCAATGAGTTCTATCTTTCGAAGCGATAATGCGCAGTTGAGAATTCTCTCTGGTCTTCACACAGCCAATTTATGCATCCCATCCCCTCCTCCTCCTTCAACAACAACAACAACAACGATGACAGAGGATACAACTAAAGATATTTATCTCGCAACAACCGGTAATGCTTGAGACGAGCCTGAGAGTACTGGATTTTATCAGTCAGTCTAGGTAAGTAGAGACAACCCCTGTGGGGATAGCAGAACGAGCAGGTTATGCAAAGATCAAGATTGTCGCACTTTGTACTTTGTTGCTAGTTAGTGGTGGTTTTGCTTGCTATAGCCCTATGCGTTTGCGTATCATTATATCACTATATCATTACAGGCTTACTGAGCAATTCATTGAGTGGCATCCATGTATATTGATGGGACAGGGGGAAAACTGACCAGAAAATATCTATATAGAAGCAACCTGATGGTGAAGCTAGTTTTGGAATATAGATGGCTGCTACGGAGGAGGTTTTTAGGAACTTATCCACGCAGACGCAGGGCGTTGTCGAGGCCGGTGTATGTATCTCCAGATAACCGGTGAGATATGCCGTATTAGATATGGAGGTGGCAATTCAAAGTAATGGTTGAAAGCTAGGCCGATCGATCTTAAAATTACGTCAGAGGATACCAGCCTGTTGGGAGAGCCGACTGAAGAAGTGGCGTAAGGGATGAAAGATGATGCATAGATAGATTAGTACGGAGTTTATTTATTGATCTATTCGGGGCATATCCTGCTTAGTCATAATGATAGCCGTTGCCGCATTGTCCCCTCGAGAGGGTTACATAGCTTATCAATAGATTGAATCAAGGGTTAGTCAATAGTAGATAGATGATTAACTCAATTATTGTCGAGTGGAACGCAGGAAGACGATGACGTTGTTTGGCACATCGCCACCACCTACAGATTGTCATGAAGAATCAGCTTAGCAAGGCTAGTAGCTGTTAAGAGATATGTGTATATATATGAATCACCTCTAATATAGACGTTCCCACTGTTATATATATCTCTTATGATATTTGTCAATCCTACAACAGCACTGCGTATAAGTTATGCAAATCAACTTTAATGGTCCGGCTTGCGTCAGCCAGCCGTTAATTCCAGTACTGTGCATCTGATTATCTTACCTGAGATCTAGCCCACAGCTGGCGCTTTTGGACACGTCGAGAAGGAAGCCAAGACACGTGGACAAGAGGGGCTTGATATGGAGAGTGACTTGGCTGTACACTGATAGTCATACAGCTCCCAAACATATATATACTTCTTCTTTTTCTTTTTTTTTTCTTTTTTTTTTTTTTTTTTTTTCAAATCCCGTCTCGTACCGAGAGAAAAGCTAGTAGTTGTCAAGGTGTCAAATTCAAGACAACGGACGTGGTACCAACCCTCTAACCTCTTGTCTTGTGTGTGAAGTATGAAAAGATGGGACTGAAAAAGCTACCCGGTCTGAGTAAGCAAAAACGGCTGTTCGTTTCTTCCGTGGAGTCAATCCCTGGGATACCTAAAGTGGTTGCCACTCTCGTACAAAGTACCTGACTGGAGATCCACGGTTGGGTGTATATGCAGTACAAGCCTGTGGCGAAGTTTGGTAGAAATCGAATTATCCCGCGTACAATTGGTGTAATAATGAAAGAGAATAAGTTCACTGCACATGCAAGGGAGAAAAGGCGCTGAATTGATCGATAGTCCCCGCATGTCTTATCGATATCCAAGGATTAATGATATGAAGTCTATGACGAGGGTTGGGTGGGTAGTCTCACATCTAAATTAGGTACGGAGTACTGTACTTTACTCCATTTTCCTCCATTCTGGGAAATGGTTTTTGAAATCACTAACCCTTCAGCCTAATAAAGTGAAAGCTTTATCAGATTAAATAAGGATGTACTTTGAAGGACGTATATACCGTTTCTACCTTTGGAGTACTCGAGACTATGAATAGGATTGATGAGCCTACTAAAAATGAAGATAATGTCGACTTGAATACTGAACTACTCGATCTGTAATACTTTACTCCGTACAGTCTGTATCGTATGATGGGGCGCGGGAACGCTTGGGGTTACGCGTGACGCTCCCGGCACTAAGCCTAAATAAGCCAGCAGTCAACAACACAAAAGACGCGGTGCGCGCGCGAACAGAAACATCAAGTCCCGCTTAGAAGATTGGCTGGGAGACCTGACAAGAGGCGACGGTGCCAGACCTAGACTACGACAACCTTTTTCGTTCCTTAAATTTTTTAAAGAGGTGTTTTACAACCTCATATTTTCATTTAGATACCGTTCTATTGCTGTCCTAGACGGCAGAACGATCTCCAGAAATAAATATTTAAGAACAAAAACTCTACTCAATTTAGGTCCCATAAGGGAAATTCCTCGGGCCATTCATCTAGTTCGCAAGGGCTCGCCTCTGCATACCGCAACTTCGGGCCTTCGTCAGCCCCTCCGTCTGTCTAGCCACCCATCCCTTTATTCCTCTCTCGACTTCGATCTGTTTCGCGTGGCTGTCTGCATTAATTTTTGTTTCCTTGGTGGACGGTTTCGAACCTTCCACCCCTTGCGCAGTCATATGCCTGCCTGAAGAGGGACAATCAGCTTTTTAAAGAAAGGGAGACGGAAGGGAGACCAACACTGCTGCTGCTGCTGGCTCCCCTTCTATCAAACCAAATCGGCCCTTCCTCACGTCTCTACTCCCAACCCCCTTCTTGCGCATCGGTCTGTGTTTGTCATCGCTTCGGAATTCGCGCATCAACAACATCGCGCCTGGCTTCGACCTAGTCGCTCCTGCATCTTTGCGACGCGCCTGCTTGTTTTGACATCTTAGTTGGCATTTTGAAACATTCCTTATCGAGCCGTTTCATCTCAAGCGCCAAGGGACGAAGCGAAGTAGTAGGAGGGCTTCTGTTTCAGGCGCGTGGCTTGCGTGGGTGCACGAAGAGCTGCTTTACCGCCCCCGCTCGCATAGCAGCCCTGGGTGTATGGAGGCATCAGAGAATACAGTTTGATTCTTTGAGGCTCGCAATAAACCTGTTGTGATGTGCATCTGTCATTCGTTACGCATTGTCAATTTGTTTTGCTTTGATACGACCGCTGGTTCTGTGCCTTCCTTGCTTTCTTAACATTCCACGGAAATTACTTCCTCCTTTACTGGCGCTGGCTAGGACACGAGAAACGCACTGCCACTGGCTCTGTTGTTGTCAACCACCGTCGCGGGTCAAGGCCCTTCCTATCGACTACGCAGCACGCATCTATCGCCAAGTGCGCCTCATCGCAAGACACTCGAGTCTGATACGTTAACCTCACTACGGACTACGGCCTTTCACAGTGGTTCCAACTTTCAAGGCCACACTATAACAATGGTAGCAACGTTTTCGCCGCACCGTGATGCGGGCGGCACACTACATCTGCCTTCACACAGCGGGATTCACCATGTTGATGCTAGCTCGGCCATTCGACAACTCCGCCGGTCACTATCGCGATCACCCTCTAAGAGTTCCAACTTCTCACTTCTCGCGACCAGAAACCACTCACCGTCGAAAACCTCGCCATATATTTCCTCCCCACTATCACCTTCGCGACGATCTTCACAGAGCAATTTCGTACTCTTCCCTAGCTCCTCACACCAATCACCATTTGCACTGCCATATCCGTCAAGTGGTAAAATAACCAGACCTGCCATGCGCCGTGTACGAACCTCACCTAGGAGCCCCGTAAAACGCGCTCTCAACCTCTCTGTAGACCAGGGAAATGCGAAGCCTGTGCAACCAATCTTAACAACACCCGGCGTTGAGAATTCTCCCGGAACCCCAGACATAAGCGTCCCTTCGGACGATAATGCCAGTGGGAGCGGCTGTTCTCCGAACTCGCCCTTTGGCGCAGAAGCACCTGCACCTCGCCCGACGCTATCCAGAATTGAAAAGCGACGCAGTGGGACTTTTGGCTCATACGCAACTGTCAGCCCACTAAAACGCAGTGATGGGATCATGAACCTAGATCGGGCATCTCGAGGAAGTCCGTCGGCCAAGAGGCGCAGCGTGCACGCGGCAAACCTTTCCAGCGAGTTTAACATATTTGATAGCGAGGCTGGCCCAAGTACCGTTGAAGAATCAACGTGCGAGGTAACGTCCGAAAGTGAGACGCCATCGTTCCCCGCCAGCATCACCCCGTTCAGTCCCTTTGCTACAATACCAAAACGCTCGTCTTCTTTGCGACGATCAACTCTTCAGCAACGCCAAAGTGACCGTTCCTTGTTCTCCCGAGCAAGAGCCGTCGTCGAGCCGTCTGAGGCTTCAAATACCCCTGCAAGCCCATGTCCCCGGTTGTCTCTGGACGGTGGTCTCTTCCAGTCTGATCGTGACAACTTGTTTTCTCCAAGGCCTGTACCAGGCAGTCCCTTGTTTTCGTCGACCGGGAATAATGCTGGCCAGACTCGCTCTGCTGTCCACCCTCTTTCTAGGACTATCACGCAATCTTCATCCAGCTCCAGTCTAGTGGATGACTCGCCGACCCATGAACCAGTTCACAAAGCAGATCACCCAAGAGGAGTGTTCAATTTCTCCAAGTCCCTTCCAGCAGGAGCAACTCGACCTGCCCTTGTACGCCAACTTACCCGTGAAGATTCGACCTCATCCATAGATTCTTTTGCAACCCCAGAGAATTACAAACTCGTGAAGCCCCTCCCAGCGGCATTCATGTCCACAGGTTTGATCTCCAAGAAAAATCGTAATGCCGAGGATCCCCAAAACATGCTGGGTTTTAACAAGAACATGCCTGATACGCCATGCAAACGACCCATCAACTTGTTCCCTAGCGGGCAAAAGGCGCCGCCAGAACGGTCCCTGGGGTTCTCAACATCCTCTCGCCAATCAGACGCAGTGCCTCCATCCCCATCTAACCCACCTAGTACACGTCCAAAACCGGGCCCTTTCGCACGTGGCATGGGTATCTTCGGGAACACCTTTAATACACAAGGGCCCTCCCGTCGTAGTAGCTTTGTGAGCGTGGATGGTGATGAGGCTCAATTGCAATCACCATCTGGACCGCGAGATAATCAGCCTTTGGGCGAGTACGACTTGCCGCCAACACCAACGAAGCAAACGTTTTTCCCGTCTCGAACCTACCCCCCTGCTACTTCACAAATCGCCTCGCTCGAAAGATTATCGGAAGCTAGAGGAGCAAATTCGAGTCCATTGCACGAAAGGTTCCTGCGAGGGTCCCCGCGCACGCCTCAGGACAACCTGTTCCCTCCTGATCCGAGCGGCCTGTCGATTTCCAATGACCAGCAAGCGATCAGGCCTGATTTCAACGCTGTTAACCTACCGGCTACTCCCACTGGTCCACGTGATACTTTATTACAGTCAGGGAAGCGCCCTAGTCTCCCACTGAATGGTTACGCCCCAGATGTGGACCCGAGCTTGACCTCGCGCTTCGAAAGAGTTGAGCTTGTTGGTACTGGTGAATTCTCTCAGGTATACCGTGTATCTGAACCCCACAATACGTCATTGTCATCAATCTTCTCACGCAGCCCGAAGTCGCCTAATATCTTGCCTGAGAAGGTATGGGCTGTGAAGAAAGCGAAACAACCATATTCTGGTCTGAAGGACCGTGAGCGTCGGATGCGTGAAGTAGATGTGCTGAAGGCTTTGACTAACTCGGACCATGTCATTTCTTTCATGAACAGCTGGGAAGACAATGGCCACCTTTATATTCAGACCGAGTTCTGCGAAGAAGGTAGCTTGGATGTCTTTCTGGCCCAGGTCGGGCTAAAAGCAAGATTGGATGATTTTCGCATCTGGAAAATATTGCTCGAATTATCTATGGTACGGCTTTCACTGCAATTTTGCAGCATTAGGCTCTGCTAACCATTATTAATAGGGTCTGAAACACATTCATGACATGGGCTTTATTCATCTGGATTTAAAACCCGCCAATATCCTGATCACATTTGAAGGTGTCCTGAAAATTGCCGACTTTGGAATGGCGACATCATGGCCGGCAGAAGAGGGAATTGAAGGTGAGGGGGATCGTGAATATATTGGCCCAGAGATCCTAATGGGCCGCTACGATAAACCTGCGGATATATTCTCCTTGGGTCTAATCATGTTCGAGATCGCTGGGAATGTTGAACTCCCAGACAATGGGCTCTCATGGCAAAAGCTGCGGAACGGGGATATGAGCGATGTTCCTAGCTTGACCTGGAGTGCAGAAACCAGTATTTTCCGCGATGCATCTGGGAATCCAATCTCGGAAGAACCATCTTTTGAGGAGTTGTGCACATCCGACTTTGGGGATGATACATTTGGTGAAGACAGTTTCCTGGGAAGTCGCAGGTCCAGTGAACGGAAAGCAGTGCAACTCGCCCGTACTGGCGAGCTTCATAACCCTCCAAATTTTATGGTCGACGCCGGCCATGAACAGGCCTTAGATAAAGTCGTGCGGTGGATGATCTCGCCGGAACCATTTGATCGGCCTACAGCCGACCAGGTTTTAGAGGTATACGGTGTCCAGTTTGTCGTTCGTCGTCGGCGTGCTGGGGCAACAATCTACGAAGGCAATTGGGGCCCCGCCGACGAAATGCTAGCAGAGGATGCCGAAATGATTGATGTTTAATCAGTGCTTGACATATTAGTGCATTTGGGCGGAGTTGGTGCTTTCCTTTACGGTTAACATATAATGACGGCGTTGAGGCGGAAATCCGGCCTTCGATAATAGTGTCCATGACCACCACCCTATAGCTTAGGCTTGGTGTTGTTTCTTCTCTATCATCCCCCCTCCCACTACCTTTTTTTTTTTTCTTTCCTTCGTGTGCGATGGGTTGCAGGTTATCTCGAGACCTGAAATTCAATTGCTCAATGCTCGCCATGCCAGGGACCTTTCTGTTATTTCTTTTTTTCTTTTTTTTAAATCCTTTGACTCTAGCCGACCACCCTTCACGATTTCACTGACTTGATATGACCAATAACGGTTTTGAAGGGTTTCACACTCATTTCCTCATGATATTTCCTATGTTATTACCCTGATTTGAGCGTTCGAGATTCTTTTTCTTTTTTCAACTTTTTGAGGCCCTTCCCATGTCTGTATGATTGGATTCCCGCAGCCTGGCATAGTAGGAAGTCAGGTTGGCCGTGTGTAATATGTGATTTATATTTTCCCTTTGTTTTGATGATTCGACTCTTGTTCTCTTCACGGCTTGGGGCGTTGATAATGATTACCTTTTCCCCTACATTTATGTTTCCATATCCCTTTCAGCAACTGTTATTTATTAATTTTTCCTCCGCCCCCTTCTGTGAATGAGCAATATAGGTTAAGAGACATGAAACAACCGATATGCGATCAAGCAGGCTTGAGAATAGGTGATGCTTGTGATTCATACTCTTGAATGCAAACCACTTCTAGACGCCAATTGATAGGTAGTCAACGATCTACAATAATAATTATTAATTTTATTCCCACCCCCCTGAAACTTGATGCGAACGTCGATATAGAACAGTATAATGTTATATGAGACTTGGGGGGATGTGAAAGCACGCTCCCCAATTGTTTATGCTCGCCACCAGCCGACTTCTTGGCGGTTGACTTCGGCGGCGAGATTCTTCGCAACATCTACGCGCCTAAGGGCCGGCCACACTCTAGAACCAGTCACGTCGATTCCTTTATTCCTTGTGTTATTACCTTTCAGTTCACCCATACTCACTATTTTTCTTGCATTTATAAGCACATTCTGATATGACGCGCAGCTTTCACTGAGAGTTACAATAAAGATACACTTGTGCCATTTGTTCAAGTCCCATAACAGCGGTCATATCGCTGATTGATACAGTGCCAACCGTCTATCCTGGATTTGCACCACTTTAGGTATGGACAATCGAACATTCGTGTCGGATTCTCTCCTCCGCCTTACCAATGCCTCGGACCCCACCGTTGTCGACTTTGTGCTCGCCACTGCCAGCTCAGCCAAGTCAGCGGATTCATTACAAGAGAAGCTCGTTCCTTTCTTGGATGGAAGCACAGAAGATATTAATGCATTTTGTGAGGAACTGTATAAACGAGTGGGTGCGGGCACAAAGAGCGGGCCCAGCAGCAGTGCTCGGCAAGAGCGCAGTGATACCGCGTCGAAAAAGAAGTACCGATTGATTCAAATGGAAGATGACAACCCAGACTCTACAAGCTCTTTAGGGCCCACGAACATCGAAACAGAAAGGGAGAGGCGGAAACGCAAGGACAAGGATCACAACCGAACCAAGGAGGAACCCCGGGGGCACAATCGCTGGGAAAAGGAAGAAAACAGGAAGCGTGGGCGGAGCCAGGAAGAGAGCCGGGATCGCCATCGGTCCAAGAAGCTGCGACGACGAGATAAAGGGGATTTCGATGATCGCTGGGGCGACGAAGAGATTCCGGATGATGAGGTATATGAAGAAGATGAGCAAAGTGGCGCTGTTGAAGAGTCGCCGTCGAAGCGGACTAGGCTGGAGGATGGATCTGCGTCGCCCCGGTCGACCGACTCTGCTGACCTGGACCCAGATACGAAGAAGGAAATTGAGCGACGTCGGGACATAGAAGAACGAGACGAGTTCGCGAAGCGGTTGGCCAAGAAGGATGACAGCAAGAATAAGAACATCGTCGAAGACCGGACTAGAAACAGTGAGGTCGCACGAAGACGGGCTTTAGCAGACGATGCTTCCGCTAGAGCTGCCGCTATGCCAGAACTGAGAATGCGCTCTCGGCAAGAGTATCTCAAGAAGCGAGAGACAGAACGACTAGCCCTCCTGCGCAGACAGGTTGCGGAAGAAGCGGCGGAGTTGCGTGATAACCCCAATTTGACACGGAGAGAGAAAGAGGAGTTTGCTAGAAATCGTGAAGTACTTCGGATTGCTGAGGAGCGGCTACGGATCGATGATTACCGCGATGGCTACATGATGCCAGATGACTACATTACAGAGAAGGGAAAAATTGATCGAAGGAAGAAAGAAGATGCTCTTTACAAACGTTATGTGGATCGCGACGAATATGGACAAGAGCGGTTTATTACTGAGCATGAGGAGTGGGAGATGGAGCAGACGGCCAAGGCAAAGGCGCAAATCAACAGGGCAGAGTTCGTGGACGAAGGTGACTACGAGTATGTTTTTGACGACTCGCAAAAGATCAACTTCGTCATGGATGCCAAGATGGAAGGGACTCGGAAGGCTATGTCCCAGGAGCAACGTATTTTTCAAGAAAAGCTCGACGCTGCCGAGAAGAAGGCGGCATCGATAGAGGATACGCGGAAAAGTCTGCCCATTTATCAATTTCGGGAGGAGATCATCCAAGCAGTCCATAATCACCAAGTTTTAATTATTGTCGGCGAGACAGGTTCTGGTAAAACGACCCAGATCCCGCAGTACCTTCATGAAGCCGGTTTCACAAAGAATGGGATGAAGGTTGGTTGTACGCAACCTCGACGAGTCGCTGCCATGAGCGTTGCGTCTCGAGTAGCCGAAGAAATGGGAGTGAAGTTGGGCAATGAGGTCGGTTACGCCATTCGTTTCGAAGACAACACAAGTGATAAAACAGTGCTCAAGTATATGACGGATGGTATGCTGTTACGCGAACTGCTAACTGAGCCAGACTTGGGCCAGTACTCAGCGTTGATGATCGACGAGGCGCACGAGCGGACTGTGCCTACGGACATTGCCTGTGGTCTGTTGAAGGATATTGCCAAGGCACGGCCAGATCTGAAACTGCTGATTTCCTCTGCAACAATGGATGCACAGAAGTTCCAGCAATACTTTGATGACGCGCCTATCTTTAATATCCCAGGGCGACGTTATCCCGTGGATATCCACTATACATCACAGCCAGAGGCGAACTACCTAGCCGCAGCAATCACAACCGTTTTTCAGATCCATGTCACACAAGGCCCTGGAGATATCCTTGTGTTCTTAACTGGCCAGGAGGAGATCGAGGCGGCTGAACAGAGCCTGCAGGAGACTGCGCGGAAATTGGGGAGCAAGATACCAGAAATGATAATATGCCCTATCTATGCCAATCTACCATCAGAGTTACAGACCAAAATCTTTGAGCCGACGCCGCCGAAGGCACGGAAAGTCGTACTCGCTACGAACATTGCCGAGACTAGTTTGACTATTGACGGTATTGTCTATGTGATCGATCCAGGTTTTGTTAAGGAAAATGTCTTCAATCCCCGAACTGGAATGGAAAGTTTGGTAGTAACACCATGCTCGCGGGCGTCTGCCAACCAGAGAGCCGGTCGAGCCGGCCGAGTTGGTCCAGGGAAATGTTTCCGTCTCTACACGAAATGGGCTTACTATAATGAGTTGGAGGAGAGCACAACCCCTGAAATTCAGCGTACAAATCTCAGTAGCGTCATCCTGATGCTCAAGTCACTAGGGATTGATCAGTTACTCGACTTCGACTTTATGGACCCTCCGCCGGCCGAGACAATTATTAGAGCATTGGAGCAGCTTTATGCTTTAGGTGCATTGAATGATAGAGGCGAACTAACAAAGGTTGGAAGGCAAATGGCGGAGTTTCCGACAGACCCCATGCTGGCCAAGGCGATCTTGGCGGCGGACAAATATGGTTGTGTAGAGGAGGTACTTTCCATTGTGTCAATGCTAGGGGAGGCCAGCGCTTTATTCTTCCGGCCCAAGGACAAGAAGATACATGCGGATAGTGCACGCAATCGGTTTACGATCAAGGATGGCGGTGATCATCTGACATTACTCAACATCTGGAATCAATGGGTGGATTCCGACTTCAGCTATGTGTGGGCGAAGGAAAACTTCCTGCAGCAACGCAGCTTGACTCGGGCACGCGATGTACGCGATCAACTGGCGAAGCTGTGTGATCGAGTCGAGGTCACTGTCAGTACATGTGGATCGAACAACCTGCAACCGATTCAGAAAGCCATCACGGCTGGGTTCTTCCCGAACGCAGCGCGCCTGCAGCGCGGTGGCGATAGTTACCGGACGGTGAAGAATGGGCAAACAGTATACTTGCACCCGTCAAGTACGCTGTTTGAAGTCAATCCCCGGTGGGTAATTTATTTCGAACTCGTTCTGACGAGCAAAGAATACATGCGGAGCAATATGCCACTCCAGGCCGAGTGGTTAGTGGAAGTCGCGCCGCACTACTATAAGAAGAAAGACTTGGAGACATTGGGGCTCGAACGGAAAATGAAAGGACAGGGAGCGGCAGGCGAGAAGAGTCGAGACTAATATATATATTCCCACTCTTTCTCATACTGGGCCATGTAGCTGGCAGTGTAATTTATTGGCGTTTGTTGCTCTCATCACCACTAAGCAGACACCGCATGTATTTCTATCAACTATTGACAACTGTTTTGATGGTATGATTATTATTGAGTATGTACTTACATGAATGGAAAGAATGGCGATATACCTCGGCTATCATCTGTAGCGTCTCACCAGATAGGTGCAACTATATGCACGACGAAATTGTTATGCTTTATTATGACACTGGAATGGTAATACCTGTCAAATACATTCTTATCCATAGGCATTGTAGTGCTCGTGTAGGTCGTAGTAACGGCACGAAGAACCAATCACGGCACAGATATTTCAATTCTCAAGACTAGTACTGACCGCGGCACGGGGACGGGAGGTTAACCTCGGCTCCTACTCGCCCGAGTTGACAGGCCATCGTCATCTCTCCGCTTTTTGACCCCGGATTTATTCATTATCATCATCAATCATCCGATTCAAAAGAACCTATTTATCTCTGTACTAGTACTTACAATACCATCACCACAACACCACTCAACCCAAGGGCAGAAGAAGTGATCAAGGAATTTGGAAAAAGAAAGAAAAGCAAAAATGTCTCAGACTTTCACGCCTGCCGACGTCGCTTCCCACAACAACGCCGACAAAGGCCTTTATATCATCATCGACAAGAATGTGTACGATGTGACCAAGTTCGTGGATGAGCACCCCGGGGGTGCAAAAATCTTAAAGCGTGTCGCGGGTAAAGATGCTAGCAAGCAGTTTTGGAAGGTATATTGACTTCCCTACCACTGGATACCATTTTTTCATTCTTTTTTTTCTTTTCTTTTTTTTGGGGGGGTTCCGACGCACTACTATGTCGCCATATATATGATGAATCTCTCTCTCTCTCTCTTCCTCATTTCCCGTATTTCTTTTTCTTCAATTTCCGTTCAGTCTATTAACATTCATTGATGCTAACTGTGGACAGTATCACAATGAGGGTGTGTTGAAGAAGTATACGCCAAAGCTGAAGATTGGGGAAGTGAAAGAGGCTGCAAAGCTGTGATTGAGAATGTTTGAATATGTGTTTGTCTTATAGAAGGGGAAGTATGTTTTTCGCCTAACTTTTTTTCTGCATGGTCCGGTCATCTATTCCGGCGTGATTATGCTGCAAGCACTACGTTGCACAATACTACCTTGTCATGTACGCATTCGCGGAGTGTTGATTATCCTAGAATAAATATCAATGGTTTTTAGATGATTCTAACGCCTAGCTCCCAACCAATGCCCCTTCCAATATTATGTAGCCAAAGTGGTATCAATGTGCGAATATGAACGGTAGCGGGCACCTGTGCAGATGCCACACTAGGATATACAGTTGCTGATTCTCGAACCTGGCGATCCATCAGGGGGTACGCATCTCCCTGGAGAATAATGCCACGCCCACAACATTATGATTACAATGTGTTAGAATCCTCCGAAGGGATCATCACTGCGAAAAGATCCACAATCGTCATACCTTGGGTGATCAAGGTCATAAAATTGTTGGCTTTCCGAGCTCCAAGGACTCGAAGGTTTCCGCACATGGCTTGGATGTGTCGCATGGTATTGGTTAGATTCGGTCTGGTCAATGAACGCCTCCATGCGCACGGTACCAATGGCATCGAAATAATTACCAGTTCTCACGCTGGCCTCGGAGGTACGGCCACTAATGATGCTCTGGCCACTGTTCGTAGCGGGTGGGGCATATGCTTCAAACGCGCCTTGCGTTGGAGGCATTAATGGCACGGTACCCTGATTGGAAAAGCTGCGGATCATGGGGATCCGGGGAGTCGTATTGCTGCGCTTGCGCGAATGGCTGGAGAACCGGGGAATTGTGGGTGGGTCAGCGGCATCTGCCATATCCATTTCTGCTGGGAGCTCTGGAACTGGCTCAGGGTGTTTGAATGCTCGTTTCCCTCTCGGCCTTGGCCTTGGCCGGCCTTTGGCGATTCTTATAGAATCGCGGATCGGGTTGCGACGCAAAGTCGCAGTAGGCGCGGAAGATGCAAATTCTTCCTGCGGTACAGGCGGCAGAGCTGCGAGATCGTGAAGGCCCATGGCAGAATGACTCAAAAATGACAGGGCAGTTAGCCAAACGTAATGCCGTTCGATGGTGGTAGCGGTAAATTTGAGGGCTCGTTCAGGGGTAAGGATGAGGATGGATCGGTTGAATTGATTTTGCGGGTCGAATCCCTTAGGTAAAGGGTTGTCGTCTTTAACGTCAAGGACAGATTGAATTGTCACTGCTCGTAGTTAGCGGCATCCGGCATAAAACTTATGAAAGGGTACCCTACATTTTCTGCCGCTCTTGCCAAGTAACGCTGGTCCACTTGTTGGCTGCTTGCTACTCCACATAACCGCTCGCTCATACGGAGCCAGCCAAACCCATCGTTTGTGCCTTGATCCACTGTTGGCGATGTTCGCTGACACTTCCTCGGCATTCCGGCCTTCCCAGTTGTCCTTGGCTTCACCAACTCCGCCGAAAGATCTCCTCCTCCGAACGTACTTGAACATCCATTCTCCTACCATCGTTTGAGCAATAGCATCAACAACACTAGTTGGCTGGACTGATGTCGCCGTGGAATCATCCCGGTGGTGGGAAAACGCGCGTGTGGGGTGGCCGCTATTATTGGATCGCCCTTGGCTTGCCCGCCTAATCCGCCGAGGAGTAGTGATATCGTTGAATGGGAGAGACGGATATTGGGGACTATCCGCCGCGCAGGAAGATGTTGACATGGTAGGTGATGATCGGGTTACAGGTCGGTCAGGCTCTGTTTGAGACATTGCGGCAGCAGACCGCACTCGCCGCAAAGTAGGTTGCCGAGTGATCGACGGCCGTCCTTGATCAGAAAATTTCCGGGGGTTCGAAGGAGTAGGACTCTGCTGACCATCGTTGCCCTTAACTGGGAATTTCCGCGAACTGAGTCGAATGGGGACGGGGAACGGGGGAGCTATACTAGAGCCGCCACTAGCACTACCGTCCAGACTTGGCTCGCTGGGGCTCCGTATTCTCTGGTGTGCGGCTGCCCCGTTGGATATCATCGCCGCTCTGCGTATATCCTGTTGGCGTGTCCACAAGGGCACTGCTCCTGTTTGTGGACTTATTCGAGAAGCTCTGCTTGGATTTTTCATCTCAAGATCGGCTGTTGCATCATATAAATGTGCTTCTGCCTCTAGTATGTGCTCATCGATTTCCGTGGTGGTCTCGTCCAAGCTAGGACATCCCTGAGTGGAAACCAGTTTGCCTCTTCTCAGTGTATATGAAGCGAACGGCCGGTTTAGCAGCTCATCATCTGTGAAAATATCTCTCACCCTAAGTGACGTTTCCTCATCACTTGGTTGGTCAAAACCGGCAAAGAGACTACTGGATCGCAGGGGCCGTCTTAAATATGTCTTTGACTCATCAGATAACGGACCGTTGTCATTGTTACCGGGATAAGCTTGCACGTGTTCATGAGGCTTGCTTCGTGCTGGTGCCTTGGCTGGGATAGGAGGAGGTGGTGGTATCTCCTCTTTCCTCGTTCTTGGAGGTGGGGCGTGATACGGCTGGATCGGAAAACCCTGGAGATTGGTACGAAGGGGTAAATCTGGGATGGCAGACGGTAATAAGCTCGCAGGCAATTTGACAGCCCGCTGGTCAATTCGAATTTCCTCTGTCTGTATGCCAACCGTTCGGCTATCGACAATAGTTTTCAAGTCGGTTTGGCAAGAAGCATTCTTAGTTTGTGGTGGCAGAACCACGCTCCCTCGAGGCGAAGAAGGCTCAGAGCATGGTGGATGAATTGCAATCATTGGGACTTCGATATCTGAGGAACTCGGACAGTTATGGGAAAGATTGGCACGTTTATCGTGGGTTTCAGGAGCAGTAAGTTGTTCTGTCTGAATGGCTGTACAGACCATGGTAGCCTGATCAGGGGCCTTCGACAGCGGCGATGATTCACCAAGCTTAGGAGTCCAAGGAGGTGTGGGCAAATCACCGACAGTTTGAGAAGATGTCGATACCATATTTATTGGGACCATCCACGTGCTGCTGTCTTTCGTCTGGTACAAGACAGAGGCGTCGCGGCCTTCAGCATCTTTATCACAGGTCACGGTCCCAGTCTCTAGTTTCAACTTCGGGGACGGAGGGGGGGAATATTGAATTCCAGCATCTTGATAGCAATAGCTCGCTGTCGTTGTTGCTGTTGGAGGTGGTTTCCAGGGACTACTAGGTTCCGACTTGATTCCACAGCTTTCTACACTATGGAGAGAGAGGCCCAGGATCTTCCTTGCCTTTGCCCCCATTTCCATTGTGTGGGACAACTGTGAGTGGACTGACGTTGGGCGTTCTTCCGGGAGTGCCTCAGGTGAATAAGGGGTAAAATCATCGTCGGGCAGTTCAAACTCGTCTTCCTCGTCGAATGCCAGTTCTTGCGCAAGGTTTATGCCGTCGTGTTTCGCACCTGGTATATTGACAGCACTTGCCACAGAGTACCTAAGATCATGCAGATCACTCCCGTCAGTGCTTACGCTTGTGACACTGGTCCGCCGTCTCCCTTGACTGCTCGAGTGGGCGCTCGCAGTATCACTATCCTTCCCCATAGCTTCGTCTTTAGCCAAACCAGCCCCATCGGGGTTCTGTATCTGATGAAAATTCCCAGCTGCTTGGAACGCTGCCACTTCGGTCAAGACCGCCTTGAGACGACCCTCAACAACATGGATCTTGCGTTCCAGGTTTCTACGCTCACCGTCCCAGAGTTCCTTATCGCGGTCCCAAAGCTTCAATGTCTTATCGACCTCATCTTCCCGACTGCGGGCTTTCTTTTGTGCCTGGTCCAGTTTCTTTCGCACATCTGAGATATTCTCTAGCGTTTCATCCCTCTCCCTCGCGAGCTCCGTAAGAGCTGAGGATGTACCCCCTTCCACAAGCTGTAACTGATGCTTGAGAGACCGCGTCTCCTTGGTACTCTGTGATAAACGCTCACTGAGATCCTCAGCCTCTATGCGCGATTCATCCAGGGTTCGCTCTAAGACATCAATGGCTTTTGTTTTACTCTCCACGTCCCGCCTTAACGACAAAATCTCCGAAACAAGTGAAGCATGTAGTGTTGGGGTAAACCTCCTGGGATCTAGCGGCGATAAGGTGTCCTCGTATGTGACATCTTGAAAGTCACGGCGTCCATCGAGGAAGAAACTCTGGTTTGATGGAGATGGTGGCGACGATGATGGGCCAGGAGAGGAATCTCCCCGGGAATGCATAGAGGAACCTCTCCGAGGCGTAGTAGAGGGCGTTGGAAACACCTCTGCAGGGGAAACTTGTGAGACAGTCTCTGTTGCCATCACTTGATAATAGACAACCAAGACTTCAAGACAACCATGAACTCGAGAAACTTGAAGTACAACAGCAACCGGGCGCGCACACCTTATACCATTGAAGCACTGCGCTATGCGGGGTCCATTTGACTTTCCGGATGCTGCAGGTAGGTAGGAAACAAGACGAAAGGCGATATAGATGCTGTCCAGCAGCTATAGTTGCTGATGAGATCTTCACGGGAATTCTGGTTCGCCGCAATGAGCTGCGTCAGCTATTTGCACACATGAGTCGAGATGAACGCGGTTGGGAGGAAAGGCACACAGGCAGTAGACTTCCCACCTACATTTAGATCCAATTGCTACCCTCCCTCAAGCACGGAGATGGCTTTGCACACGCTTTCAGACTCCGCTTGGGGCCAGGGAGGACAAAAAAAAAAAAGAAGAAAAAGAAAAGGGCAAAAAGAAAGAGAGGCAAATGGAAGACCCCGAGAGCTTGAATTACCGCGCTTCACGAGCTTTGCTTAGCCACCCAGTAAAGGGGGAAGAGGTACAAGGGAATTGAAATGGCTCGCCGATGCGGGGAGGTGGAGGAGGAAGAATCGTAGATCGCGTTCAGAGACAGCAAAAACGAAGGCGGAGTCAGCGAGCAAGACTGACGTCCACCAAGGTCTCATCGATCCCTAGACAGAAAGATCTGAGGAGGAAGGGGACACGGCCTACATTGTATGAGGAGACCCGTTAGATCAAAGCCGATCAAGAGCTACTGAGCCTTGCGGGCTGCGACCAAAGAACTTGTCCGAGCATCGGGATGTGCACGACGTGAGGACAAGCCGTGGCTAAGATGCTAAAGCGTTAGCTCTTCCAGGGGTGTTCGTTAGGGGGGATGGGGAACTAAGTCGACGCTCCCGATTAGTGAGGAGGATCAAAAGAACGTCCCCACTTGAGCTGCCAGTGAGAGCATGTACTCCGTACACTAATAGTAAAAGGTAGTAAGTAGTACAAAATAAAACTCCCGGGCATAAAAAGCGGGATAGTGAAAGAAGACGAATCAGAGCGCGCGTAATCGGATGTGGATGCGAGAGTGATGGATACTCGTAATCCCTGCAGTAACCGGCAAGAAACCATCGTATTCAAGCAAAGACTGGACAGGCCAATCGTCCTCCTAGTACTAGTACTGGGCCAAAGGAAAAGAAGGAGGGCAGAAAAATGTGAAACAGGGTAGAAGTCACCCGCTTGGCTGGCCAGCTTTTGGTGGGAGGAAAAAAATAAAAAAGAAAACGAAAAAGGAAAAGGGGACACACTCCAGCCAGTGGAAAGGGGACGAAGGAGCGGTTAGTCCAGTGATCGTCCAATTGTGTTAATTTAATTGTACGGAGCAAAAGCAAAGTCGTGTCCATTGGACTACTTAGTCCTTTGACTAGTTCAGTGGACCGGGTAAAGGAGATCCATTGAAAGTTGATTGCTTCTCAGGGGAGGTTCATGTCAACCTTTTGATTTTCGGGCTAGTTTTGAAAGGGTTCCACAATTTGAGGATGATAATGAATTTTTTTTTTCTTGTTTTTTGTTTCTCGTTCTTCTCCCTTGTGGTTGCCGGTAAAGTAATTGGATTGAACAAGAAAGATTATTGGTGATTTTGGTCAAATGTCATGTTATTCGATTTCATGATATTACTTATTCTCAAGCGTTGATTGTTGCAATTGCTTCGTAACAACCTAAGGATGTATTTAACTACTAATTCTATCAACCCTATTTCTCCAGTCACTTATCTACACTGACTTTTTCTTTTGGTTCTTTCTTTCTCTGTCTCCTTTCCTTTCCTTCCCTCCCCCCCTCTGTTCTTATTTTTCTTCCGATGGAATCATACGATGTCTCTGGGGAAGGCAAATCGTTAGCTCTGTTGCCTATCAAGCGATCGTCAATTGCAATTTCCCCCAGAGCCCATGGTCCGTGTTTCAGCCTCTCTTAATTCAACCGTCACGTAGGGCATTTGTTATAATTAGAACTGAGGCACGGGAGTAAGTCCTTGCTTTGACTATATATCAATCCCATGAATACCGGAGACCTCGACAGATATTTAGTACATATTGTAACGTGTAAATAGATCGTCAGGATTAGAGATGCTCGGCTCAATCATCTATTATCAGAGAATTTGCCATTGGGATGCGGAAACACGTCCGATGTTTTTATCCACCTCTTTTGGGAACAGTGGACACAAACTTACAAAGGAAGCACCCGTACAGGATCCTTGGGTCCTACGAGCTCAGCTCTCCACTTCTTCCAGTGTTCGGCGCCGAGTTTTCCTGGGTGGTTTCCCCATTTCGGAAATTAGATCGGAGCTGGTGACCCTTGCTGCGAAAGATTGGCCACTGGTCATTCTGTCGCTACTCCGTAATCTTCGGGATCAGATATATGACAGAAAATTATATAAACACATATAATGGCTACTGCAATGTACTGTTACTAGGAAAAAGAAAGGGAAGTGCTACCCAAGGGTATACTCCGTAAAGATCATCTCCGAACAGTAACCTAGTACAAGTAGATACCAGCTTGTGACTGGCCTCGGGACTGGCATGGTCTAATTTGAGGAGATATCCAACCCTGAGGCAGCGACCTATAATCGATAGCTATTCATCACAATTGGGTACCTTCTCCGTTAGTTCTCCCACCGTTCGAACTTTACCTACCCGACTTTCGTATAGATAGTACTTACCTAGTTGGAAATTGGAACGTGTGCTACCCCCCCCCCCCCCAACACCGAAAAGGAACGTGAGGGAAAAAAAAAAAAAAATAGGTCTTGCCTACTGGACTAGAGCGATAACACTTTTCCTGATTCGCGACCGGGATTCATCGAGCGACCCACACGGCAAGACATACTTCTGTCTTTAGTTCAGGGGCAAAAATTGACAGGTCATTGTACAATAAAGTAATATTAATATTGATATTAATGTATTTATTAGCCCTTGACGGTCGAGACTCGACAAGGCTGCTGGCGCCTTTGTTCAACTGATATATCAAACTACGTACAGGTATTACGGGCGGGAGACGAAATAAAAGAAAAGAAAAAAAGAGAATAAAAAAAGACCCGAAGTGAAAGAAAGAGGAGGGAAACCACCCCGTTGGAATTAGACTTTTTTTTTTTCTCTTTTTTGGCCCTGAAGTGGGAGATTTCCATTGCCGAAGTCCCCAGATCTTCTTCGAACGCCTTGTGTAATAGGAATTACAGATATCTTCATGCATATCCAAATCCAAAATACTACTACGTAGTCGAAGAGGCCAGGATTGCGCCGTTGAGGATCAACCAGCTTGCAGCTGTCAACGCGGATGGGACCCAGTTACGTCGTCGTCACTCGTCAGCTAACAATAAAGACATGCATTGCCCTCCATTTGCCGACATTGCATACTAGTCACATAATCAATCCGAAGCAGCGAACAAGTGATAATAATGTGATGAATCTGTTGATCGCCCATAGTTTCTGGAGTTAGCAATAGAACCTTCGTTTTCCTCTTACAGGCTATGAGATTGTCCACGTCGGAATTACCCTATCACATGCGAATCCGTGAATTATTTCGCTTCGCGATGGACAGCATTGTGGCGGAGTTCGCATTTCATCATGGGATCATGCATTTCTCTCCATGAGCAGCTAAGACATGGGTGTTCTCATCCTGACCCCTGACTAAGCAACACGTCAGTTGGAAGGAACAATGACGTGAACATTAACATTGAACGCGCATGACGTTCCTTATTGTTGATGATACGTATGTATGTACTCTATACATAGTACAGAGTACTAGTATGTAAGTACTACCTTGCATTTCATACTAGGCTGGTGAAACACTTTACATTCCCTCAACCCCTTGGCATCAATGCCCTAAAGTTAGGTAATTATATGTATGCTGTAAAAGGTAGGAGCTCACACAGTATGCCAATCAATATACTTCCCAAGGTCCTGTTCTTCGACGTATTCGGAACCGTTGTTGAATGGTGCCCGTCCGTCACGAGAGAGTTGCAAGACGCCGCTGAGCGCGTCCTTCATGCTCCCCGCAAGCCTATTCCTCCGGATGAACGCGCACGGGTCTCACAGATGACTTTTACAGATTGGCTCTCAATTGCGGAAGATTGGCGACAGTCCTATGGACAGTTTACTGCCTCGTTTGACCCTTCCCAAGGCTTCGTTTCGGTTGATCAGCACCATTACACTGCTCTATCCAAGCTACTTCAGCAACGGAAAATCGAGAATGTCTTCACTGACAGTGAGAAATGGGATTTGTCGCTCTGCTGGCACCGTCTTGTTCCGTGGCCTGACAGTGTGCGAGGCCTGGAACTGTTAAGCCGAAGGTTCCGCACGTGCACCTTGTCGAACGGCAACGTCTCTCTGCTAGAAGACCTTCGGCGATATGGCTCCTTGCCTTTTACGGATATAGCCAGTGCAGAGAATTTTGGGGCGTACAAACCCTCGCCTGAGGTGTATCGTGGGGCAGCCGCCCGCTTCGACTTGGACCCCAGTCACTGCGCCCTGGTGGCAGCCCATCTTTCAGACCTGAAGGCCGCCAAAGCACAAGGTTTTCAGACAATATACGTTGCACGGCCTAAAGAAGAGACGGAGGATATAGCTCAGGCAAAGCAAGACGGATTTGTGGATCTTTGGATCGAGCTGAACACAGGTGGTTTCGTCGAGATCGCACGGCGACTTGGCATTCAAGTGGCGATTAAGTTATGAACGGATGACATATATTTATTTAGGAACAGAGCAGGACGAGACTATCTGAAACCTCAAATGTGCGATCCTTGACGCAATGAAGCCACGGTACTATACATATTCAACTATAGAGAAGATAGGGAATGACGCTATGAGTTTACTGGGCTAGTTGGTTCTTTTCAGTTGATGGTCAATTCTAAACCTATATTATACGTCACTTGATGAAATGCAATCGTTTACCCCTCATGATGACGCAGCGGGTAAATCCATTGATTGCAACATAAGCACTTCAATTTGTCAGCTCAATGATTACAAATTCAAATCATTGTAAAAGTCAGATTCGCCCAAAAGCCGACACATTTAAACTGCCTCTTTGCTGTCATTTTACGTGTTCACTAAAGTATAACTTCGAAAAAGGGGAGCGCCATGACAGAGCAGGTATGTAAGGTATCTATCTCATGACACTGTCATCTCCGTACTAAGCAAGGCATTCAGGAACACAAAGTCTACCGTCACGCCGACGCTGATGGACACTTCCGGCGTAAAGCTTCGGTCTTTCGCTCATCCGTGTCCAATGATTCTGCGGCTGAATTCCCTGCCGAAAAAGACCGCTATGTCTTATACTTAGGGTACGGCTGTCCATGGGCGCATCGGACTAACATCGTTCGATCACTTAAAGGCCTCGAGGAGATAATCCAGCTAGTGGTTTTGGACCCTGAGCTGGGGCCCGATGGTTGGTTCTTCTCAGGTCGGTGGGGTTCAGCAGAGAAGGATCCTCTCTACGGATTCACGCAGCTGAGACAGCTATATTTCAAAGCAAATCCGACGTACGACGGGCGATACACCATCCCGGTCCTATGGGATAAGAAACAAGGTACAATAGTGAATAATGAGAGCAGCGAGATTATTCGTATGTTCTATAGCGAATTTGACCATCTCCTTCCAGATGAGTTGCGTGAAATCAACAGGCCGGGTGGAGGATTCTATCCCCAGCCTTTGAGAAAAGATATTGATGAGATGAATGAATGGGTGTACCATCAGATCAACAACGGAGTATACAAGACGGGGTTCGCAACAACACAGGAAGCTTACGAGGAGAATATCTACCCGTTGTTTGAGGCGCTAGATCGTATTGAAAACCACCTAGCACAGCCAGGACACCAGCCATATCTGTTTGGCGAAAACATAACCGAGGCCGATATTCGCCTGTACACAACCATTGCCCGGTTTGATGTGGCGTACTATCTAATCTTCAGATGTAACCTCAAGATGATACGGCATGATTATCCACGAATCCATAATTGGTATCGTCGGTTGTACTTCGACGAGTCCAACCGGACAAGGGGGGGTGCCTTTAAGAAGACGACATATTTTGACATTGTAAGCGGGCTTTTTTGAGATTCAGCTGACTTGGGCCAATCACTAATTCTAGTCTGCAGTACAAATTTGGCTACCTGAAGGCAATTGGCAAACGGACGGGCAGCTCGCAGTTGATTATCCCGGTTGGTCCATCACCAGATATCTTGCCACTGGAGGATCAATAGTGCAGTTTCAACACAAGGCGGCGTTTCAAGACTTGATAATGCGACAGTTCTAGAGATTATGTGAGGGAGGGTTGGCAGACTGATATGCAACCATGGCCCGTCCTCCACCAGGATATATATGGCCCCGCATATTCGACTTCCTCGACCGCCTATAGTACCGAAATAATACGACATGACTTAGGTGGTCTTCACGATGATGGTAAACGTTGTAGTTCGTGCCTAATACTGAGTTAGAACTAGGGCGGGGTGACTATGCTCCCAACGTCTCGGATGTTGGGCACCAAGAGGATGATCTCATGGACCTTAGCCCAAGCCATAACGCTGGGTATACGTACTGCTATCATTCCATCTATTAGTGGTCGGTGCGGAAAATAATCCCGAGCAATTTAATTCAATGACTTATTGATACTATTGTCGCATACAGACATAGGTACCCCAGTCCCAGATTAGCGGTAAAAACGTCACATACTCTAAAATAAACACACCTGCATTCTTTAGTGGATACACAGTATGGTCTCCAACGCACATCGGATCCGACGAAGCTTACCCGGGTCTCGACTCGACGATCGAGGTTGCAGCTTGACATGACACAGGCTCGGCGCCATTAATGACGTTTGTTACATATCGTGATTCAAAGCTAGTAGGGAGGCAGTGCTGCGTGATAAATTTAGGGAGACGCAACTCCTAATTGTCTCCTATGCAATGTGAGAGGCTCCAAAACGACTAGATACATACAGGCTATTATTATCCACCCAGGACGGTCCATTCGTCGTTCTGCAAGGTCAGCTGCCAGTCACGCACATTAGGCTAGCCACCTATATCTCAAGTCCCTGACTCCCTGCACGCACGTACATACCTTCTACGGTCTGGTAGTGCAAATTGTTGCAGCCACACGCCGAAGTACTATGGTAGTAAACGCTCCACTGAGATTCGAAAATCTTGCACTAGGTAGCAGTTTACCCAACGTAGCGGAACGCCCCCTGACAAAAGGTGACTGGAAAGTGCATCTTGTCTTCATTCTTGGATCATGTTGACTATAGAGCACCCTGCAGATTACAATGCATAATTGTTGCTCCAGTGTACCGGATGTATTGATATAAGGAGCTAGTAATTACGAAATATGCTTCGATATTTATGTATAACTAGACGTATTAGGTCGTTAGTGTGCATTCCAGTAGTGTCTAGAAGCCATTACAGATACCAAATCAACATATCGTTTCGAGTCAGTTTAATTAGGACAAGACGACTATTAAAAGCTAGCACGGAGTAGCTCAGACAGATATCTACTTGCACGTTTCCGGACCACTGTAGTCTTAGCTACCCACGTGGAAAATGGGGCGGGAGATTACTGTGGATACCAGCGTATGTACTATGTATGTTATAATTGTAACCAAGGTAAAAAATAAAATAAATATATATAAAAATAAAAATAAAAGCCCAATTGGTGTGTTGTGGATGGAATGCACTTTGCCCAGATCTGGTTAGTCTTGCTGGTACTCCGAGGACTGCTCCGTGCTATCCACAGATGGGTAGGATGTACAAAATCGAAATCCTCAAGTTCTCACCAAGCTTGTTGTCCAGTTTCCTGGGTACAATGATGCCTTAATCCCGCGGGCTTTACCACTTTAGTCTGCTTGTCCGCATTTCTCGCCTCTCCTTCCCATTTCTCTTTTAAGCTAAAAAATATATGGAGTCCTACCGAGGTTCTTGTCTCCCTGAACCCCCAGGCGGGTCCCAGCTACTCTGTCCTTCGTCGGACCAGTTACTAGCTACCGCCTTATAGATAGTTTTATCTTCGGCCTTCAAAAATGGAAATATCATTGATTAAAGTAATGTCACAGCTTGGCTTGCTCCCCGAGTCCAACCGGCGGGCAACCAACGTCGCATAGCACAAGCACAAGCACAAGCGCACAAAATAGATACCTCCTCACGTATCTTAAGTTTCTAGTTGTATTGGCATCGCGTGTGGACGCTCATCTACCCACCTTAGGGGCCATTGGCATCGACTTTCGTATATCCATCCACGTAGTTTGCAGGTTTTAGGAAACAAAGCTAGCCCGGAATCCTGTCAGTGCGGCAAGAAAACTGATTTCCAGTTACGCTGATCACTGAAACTGTGGCCTCAGACTCTAGAAATTAGTGGATAGTGCCTAACAGGAATCAAATGTAATAGTGACTTGAGATTTTCTAGTCAGTGTCAGATACTTTCCACCCAGATGATCGTTGCAGTGCTGTGGAGGAAGGTCTATGCCTTGTTTGTGTAGCTACCATTGTGTTGGAGAGCTAACTCTCTGCCTGGATATGGCCCGTTATTGGCTCCACTATGGCCAACCGTAAAAAAACAAAAACAAAAAGTGAAAAATAAAAATAAAATAAAAATCAAAGGAATAAAAATAAAATCCAAAGGCAACAGAGAGGAAACCCGACCAAGCTACGGAGTACAGAATAGGGTTTTCCATTCCGATTCTGTAACTTTCCCTCGCTGTTTTTCTTCCCTGGGCTCCCCAGTCCGGCTGTTTATCGACAAAGTGTTGTTGGTGTGATGCAAAATGAAGAACAGAAGCAGGGGGTGGCAATTGGGTACTACGCCGACATTGGAGAGAAACAATAGACAGCGTGACAACAAGATCTACAGGTTCTGAAATTCTACGTTCATGCTGCCTACGGCTTAAGTATTCCCCTCCCTAGGGGAACGATGGTGATATGATGACTAACTACGCCTGTCTGCCGGCTGGCGAAAATGTTTCAGTAACTAAAGCGATGAGATGATTAATCCCTGTTAGTCTCGTGGAACCTTATTTGGCCAGCGATGGACCGGCCCGGCACTGGTTATCGGACGGATTCTCCGGTAGGGTGTGCAGGAGCAGGGATCGAGGGGGAGGGGGTAAAGAAAGAAAGAAAAGAAAAAGAAAATTTCGTCGTCGTCATTTCGCTTATTACTACAGTGTAACATTCCAGAATTCCAATCCATTGGTACGGAGTACATACTGCATATAGCACCGCTAACTCCCTAGGAGAATTCCTAATGACACAATAGGGGTTAGATGGACCCCACTATAGGTAATTATCATGGAACTTTCCTTGTCGAACAAATTTCTCGCTAAGCCCAGATGGGGCGGTTTTTGTTTCGATTTCACATGCCGATGGCAATGTCAGCAATTGGCAATCGAAAAGCAAAAGAAAGAGTAAACGGGGATAGAAATAAGACGAATAAAAAAAAATCGAAGAAATGGCTACATGCAGGTGTGAACTATACATACGTTGTCGCAAGGTCCTGCGGTCATTTTCATATTTTGAGACCACCATGAGAGATAACAAGACTGCTTTAAGAGTCCAAGGTTTACTTATACAGTACTAAAGTCCCAGACTGACGACAAACCACGTATTAGGGATTCCCGGGAATTAGGAAGATTGGTTTTAGCCTGACCACCAGGGGCCGCGGAATGTTCTATCTTCCTTCCCCGTGTGGACCTGCAAAGGTTGCTGCACCAGCGAAATCTACTGTCTTGCCTCTCTCTCATTCTGCCTAGAAAAATAAGCACGCTTGGGGGGGAATTCAATAAATTAAAAAGGAAAAGAGAAAACCTGTCTCCTGATCGGATTAGGTTCTTGACCATGATATTTGGTATGCGTTACGCTGAATACGTATATGGTTGCCGGTACAATACTCCGTACAAAGGACAGATTTAACGGCCTCACTACCTGGCCTAGGCATGACCATATCCGAGGGATGGATCAACTCCTATTGTCGCAATCACACATACAGGGAAACATGAATTTACAATCCCAATTGTTTGCGGTAGTGTGGTGCACCCTGAACTTAGTATTACCATACGCCCACCTCGTGTCTACCCGAAACAGTTTCGACCAAGCCGAATGGACTTTTTCGGACTTGACTGTGGGACGGATCAAGGAGACCAGGACTGTGTTAGGGGTAGGAATTCTGCGTTGAAGAAACGGCCTAAGGCCTGCTAGATCGACCAGAATACCTTACGTAGTACCGAATGATTGGGAAGAAGTCTTGGGAGCTGTCATAGAACTATAGTACTATTCATAAGTCATGAAGGACAAGGATTGATCTTACGTACGTCCTCCTATCACTCCTATTCCTGCGAACATCTCACCAGAATTGGGCTTGTAAATGATGGAGAAATATCGGTAGATAGATGGTACCTGAGCAATGTAATGATTAGGGTTGGGTACCTGGGACAAGCTTGATACAGTCAATCAAACGTTAAAAATTGGAGATTCCATCATCTCCAATGTGACTTTAGTGATACGCTATGCTTTGTCAATGTATGTACAAAATTTGTATTTTGATAGAGTCTAGGCACGTTACCTTTTAGAAAGGGAGAGCGAGAAAAAAAAAAAAAAGGTTACCCATCCATACATCATCCCGGAAGGAATCCCCACTCACTCTGCGCGGGTCCATCTGCATGTCCAATCCACCAAATGCAGTTCCAGTTCCAGTTCCAGCTTCAAGCCCCAGACAGACACTAAGTGACTCTCTCATGCTTTTAGGTCTTAGGTTCTCTTACACAACTCTTTGCCCGCCTCTTGCTGCTGCTTCTGCCGGTTTCTACTTTCCTTCCCCTCTTCGTCGCTCTCACCATTCCCATTCAGCCTTTCTTACTATCCTCCTGTCAGCTTTCTCCACCCAATCTTTTCAGTTAATGAACAAATGATTAACGCCCAACCTGGGTTATTAAGAATCTAGCGCACATAATTAGTTAATTATTTCAAGAACGTAAAAAATAAAAATAAATAAATAAAAAAGAATAAATAAATCAATAAAAATAAAAAAAAATAGAATGAATGTGTGAGAAGGAGAGAGAGAGAGAAGAAAGAAGTCGAAGACGAAGCCATCTATACCGCATACCCACCAACTCCTCCTAACTAAACACGCTAACCCAAAACTAAGAGACGGCTCTTGGTCTCCGACAGGGATCATTGTCTCCAACGCCTCATTTCATTATCTATTTTGTGATTCTATTCTATTCGCCTTTTTTTCGCTTTTCTTTTTTTCAATTTTTTTTTTGATCCTCTAGGGACACCTTGCCCCCCTTCCTCTTTCTCACATTAAAAATTTGTTATCCTATCCAGTTTCTCCCTCTTCCTACACCTTCAGATCTTCATACTGATACTTTACCGTGAGGTTCCGTGGGTATCTTTGGTTTCGCCCCCTCATCCATTCAGTTACTTGCTGGCCAAGCCTTTCTTACCTCCTGGGAACCGGCGCCTGCTCCCCTCCCCCTCGTTCGCGAACGAGATAAGAGAAAGGCTCGTTACATAAAACGCTCCTCCCAATATTATCGTACATACACCTACATACTCGTACATCGACTGCTGGCGATCACTCTTCAAGTATCGCCTCCCCTCCCTTTCCCCCTCACGTGGCGGAAACAGTTTGAGGCAAAACAAAACCTCTGCGTGTTTTGTCTCAAGAAACTCTGTCAAGCATCCACTCGGCTTACTTTGTTTTGTATATTTGACTTTTTTTTTTCTCTTATTTTATATATTTCTACGTTGCGCGGAGTTGCGAACAGCTTCATTTTAGCGGATTACTTCCAGTTCTACCTCCCGTATCGTCCTGCAGCTGTGGTGGCCGCTTATTTGTGAACTGCTCCAATCCTAATTAGGGGGTTGTTCTTTTTCTTCTCTTTTTGGTCCTTGAACTCTTTTAAATGACAAGCTTGGTCATAGAAGAAAACTGAGAGGAAAAGGAAAAGGAAAGAAAAGAAAAAAAAGAAAAAGAAAACTTTTTCTTTTGGTTTTAAATACTCACTCGACTGACCTAAATTGTCCTCCTCTTCTTGACCCTACGTCTTCTAAGGTACGTGGGCTATTTATTGTCTGAATTAGGGGAATTAACTGCTCCCGTGGTTTTCGGTGTGGGTATGTGCTTAGACGGCAGTCTAAAGTATCGACGATAATTCCGGTGGCTAATCGCGCACTACCAAAATAGCCGTTCTTTGGATTCCTACGTTCCCGTGTCCGTGCTCAATCTGGAGCATCCCATAGATCACTTTTCTTCTTTTTCCTTTTCGACCTTCCTCCTTTTCGACTCTTTGGCCCACCCCGCCATTCCGTTTTGTTTATACGCCAGATACCCAATTTTCCTTTCCTTTTTCTTGACGCCTACCGCTCTATAATCAGTCGCCATGTCGGGGAAAATGACACTGTACAAGTTGGTGGTGCTGGGGGATGGTGGTGTCGGAAAAACGGCGCTCACAATTCAGGTTAGCCCTTCACCTCTCCGTCTCCGAGTCGTGACCCAAATGACTAAACAATTGGACTCTCGCAATTTCGTTCAATAGTTATGTCTAAACCATTTCGTCGAGACGTACGATCCAACGATCGAAGACTCGTATCGGAAGCAGGTGGTGATCGATCAGCAATCATGCATGTTGGAAGTGCTAGATACCGCAGGTCAGGAAGAATACACAGCACTCAGGGATCAGTGGATCCGTGATGGTGAAGGGTTTGTGCTTGTTTACAGTATTACCTCACGGGCCTCTTTTTCGAGAATACAGAAGTTCTATAACCAGATCAAAATGGTCAAAGAATCAGCCAGTTCCGGCTCTCCCACCGGCGCCAGCTATCTCGCCTCCCCGATCAACAATCCCTCCGGACCTCCGCTTCCCGTTCCTGTGATGCTGGTTGGTAACAAGAGCGACAAGGCTGTTGAGCGAGCAGTGTCCGCGCAGGAAGGCCAGGCCCTAGCCAAGGACTTGGGCTGTGAGTTTGTTGAAGCGTCTGCGAAAAATTGCATTAATGTCGAAAAAGCTTTCTACGACGTGGTTCGGATGCTCAGGCAGCAACGGCAACAACAACAAGGAGGGCGCTCTCAGGATCGCCGACCCACTGGCCTGGGTCCCATGCGCGACCGTGATGCTGGTCCAGAATACCCCAAATCCTTCCGGACTGACCGTGGCGGGCGGCATCGCGGCTCACTAAAATGCACCATTCTGTGAATCAAGCCTGTCTTGCTGGTCGAGTTACCCCCTAGCCATGGCTAGCCACCCAAAGGAATGAAAGGGCCCTTTGTGCACGTTTTTGTGATCAGTCGTGGATGTCGGTTCTACTCCTTATTCTTCCTTGGCCTTATCTACGAGATCTCATGCGAGCTTACTTCATGACAACCCCCTCATTTATTTATATTGACCGCGAGTCTTCATGGCCATATGGCTCTGCACCCAGCGCCTTACTCTGTCTTTTTTCCTCCTTCTGCCCCCTTTGTTTCGTTTCTTTTTTCTTTTCTTTTCTTCTTTTCTTTTTTCTTTTCTTTTTACCTCCCCTACTTTTCTTAATAACTCAACTTGTTGAGATGCAATGGTTGGTGGTGAATATGCTTGATGCATGATATACGTTTACAATGTAGGAGGCGATCTCTCTGGACCACCTTAGGGTGTTTCGGCTACGGAAGGTTTTGTGTCTGAAGAGGCCGGGAGCCGCCGGGGCCTTGCAAGAATACGTCTATTTTTTCTGTTTACGCCTGTATTCATTTTCGAACCCGCTGGCTTTTTACCCGCTTCCCGAATCCTTATCTGCCTTTACGACACCTTTGTTACACAACAGTGACGCTGGAGGAGGGGAGTTCTCGATATGAGTAAGAGAATGGAGAGGGGGTTGGTTTATGGGATGAGTGGACGGCTTCCTGAAAGAAAGAAGAGAATAGATATGTGGTTTTTGAAGGAAGTCAGAAGGTGGTAGTCCACAGTTTAGCAGGCATTGCGATATGATACCCTACGGTTGAGCTTTGAGTTGCGATTTTTGATGCATTTGCGAGTAACTACTAGGTACTACTAGAAGGGAAAGAAAAAAAAGAAAGAGGTCCGATTCATTTTTTATCACATCGCTTTCGCCTATGAATTACTACGGAGAAAAAAAAATGGAAAATACGAAAATGAAATGAACAGGGATGAATATCTCGCTGTGCCTGCAATGACCGGGCTAATTGACTCCAGAGTACTCCGTATACCTTAAGGACAAAGATCCGAGTACAAAATATATGTGATTTCAACTACTCCGTACTGGCTGGTCGATGCGGGCGATCGATTTAAACCGGGCTCGAAAGTGCGGGGAAAGCTTTCCATTCATTACCTGCCCACCTTACCTCGGTTCTCCTCTCCACACAATCTTCTCTACGAAAGTTGGTTATTGCATGTATTCATAGGTCAGGTTTAGGTTGCTTCATTTGTCCCGAAACGTGTTCGTTTCCCTACGCCCGGAGGTTCGAAAAACCAATGAACCAACCGATTGGGCGTGAGACGCTGATCCACGACTCCGAATTTTCGCAGGGTTTCGGATGCCAGGATGGACACCTTGTTTCGTTTCTTCCAATTCGAGGCTGAAGAATGAGACCCCTAACATCCCCGCATGTCTACTCCTCTGCTAGCCGCGGAATGCGATGGTGACCGACTACTACTAACCGCGGCGACGTCCACCTGCAGGAAGACGCCTTAGTTACTTTCCAAATTTTATTGAATGCCGTCTGTTGGTTTTATGGTTGCTACTAGTAGTTAGTTATCTTTCACATTCAGCTTGTTTTGCTTGCTCGCTCCCCCCTCCCACCCACGTCGACTACGTACCTCCTTCCTTTGGTCACAATTTATTATGTCACGTCACCCACAGCAGCTGGTACACAGCTCTTCTCTTCGGGACCCGGAGAGCTTCTGGTCTCACCATGCAGAGCAGCTCTACTGGCACCTGAAACCATCGCATGTGATCAGCCGGCATTCCAAACATCTTCCCAGCGGTACTAGCCACGACCATTGGTCCTGGTTCCCCGACGGGGAGATCTCTACGACCTACAACTGCGTCGACCGTCATGTGGAGAATGGTAACGGTGACAATGTTGCTATCATTTGGGACTCCCCGGTAACGAGGACGAAAGAGAAATATACCTACCGACAGCTGTTAGAGGAGGTTGAGGTCTTGGCGGGTGTATTACGAGAAGAAGGAGTGCGCAAGGGTGATGTAGTCATTATTTATAGTATGCCACCTCAACTTTTTTGTTTTGTTTTTTTGCCCTTGGCCTGGTCCTTTTTGACTCTCCTAGGCACGGATGATGTTGACTATTTCCAGTGCCCATGATTCCAGCCGCGCTCATTGCAGCATTGGCGATTACTCGACTGGGGGCAATCCATGCGGCCGTGTTTGGCGGGTTTGCGGCCAAGTCCCTCGCACAGCGGATTGAAGCTGCCAGGCCACGAGTCATCATGACAGCATCATGTGGTATAGAAGGGTCTAAGGGCCCTGTTGCCTATAGGCCATTGGTCGAGGGGGCTATTGAGGCAAGTAGCTTTAAGCCTGAAAAGGTCATTGTTTGGCAAAGAGATCAGCTGCGGTGGAATCGACCCGATAAGCTGGGTGGACAGCGCAACTGGCAACGGTTGGTCAAGAGCGCACGCATGCGTGGCATCAAAGCCGGACCGATACCTGTGGCTAGCACGGATGGATTGTATATAATATACACCAGCGGTACGACCCTATGCCTTGGGAATGACGCTTCTTTGGTATAACTGACAAGAATGCTCAGGTACCACCGGGCTCCCGAAGGGAGTTGTCCGAGAAGCTGGCGGACATGCAGTCGGGTTGCATTTGTCCATTAGGTATCTATTTGGCATTCAGGGCCCAGGTGATGTGATGTTCTGCGCTTCTGATATTGGATGGGTAGTCGGCCACTCCTACATCTTATACGCACCCCTTTTGGTTGGCGCAACCACTGTACTCTTCGAAGGAAAGCCTGTTGGAACCCCAGATGCGGGAACATTCTGGAGGGTTATCGAGGAACACAGGGCCAACATCCTGTTCACAGCACCTACGGCCATGCGTGCCATCCGAAAGGATGATCCAGACAATAAGTTCTTCGAGGAGGTGGCCCGTCGTGGTGGCCTGAAGCATTTCAAGGCTCTTTTTCTCGCCGGCGAGAGGAGCGAGCCCAGTATTGTCCAGGCGTATCAGGAGCTTTTATCCCGTCATGCCGCCCCGGGTGCCATGGTCATAGATAATTGGTGGTCATCCGAATCCGGCTCGCCTATCTCCGGGCTGGCACTAAGAAGCACAGCTGGAGTGACGTTAGATGATGACAAAGAAGTAGAGCCGATGGCTATTCGACCAGGATCGGCCGGATTTCCAATGCCGGGATTTGACGTTCGGATTGTTGATGATGAAGGCCGAGAGGTCCCCCGAGGGACGATGGGCAACATCGTCCTAAATATGCCATTGGCTCCCACGGCTTTCACTCGATTGTTTAATGATGACGAGAGGTTCTACAAGGGATATCTCAAGCGCTTTTCGGGTAGATGGGTGGACACAGGGGATGCAGGTATGATCGACCAGGATGGGTACATTCATGTCATGGCGCGAACGGACGACATCATAAATGTAGCCGCGCATCGGTTTAGTACAGGTATACATCCCTAAGACTGATCATGATCTTTCATT
Source organism: Aspergillus pseudotamarii (assembly GCF_009193445.1). Taxonomy (NCBI): domain Eukaryota; kingdom Fungi; phylum Ascomycota; class Eurotiomycetes; order Eurotiales; family Aspergillaceae; genus Aspergillus; species Aspergillus pseudotamarii. Next base: position 35,267 of record NW_022475129.1, on the reverse strand, counting down.
AACTCACATGGTTTGATACAGGTGCAATTGAACAAGCCATTCTGTCACACCCAGAGGTCGGCGAGGCCAGCGTTGTTGGCATACCGGACGCGCTGAAAGGGCACCTTCCTTTTGCCTTTATCCAGCCACGGACTGCATCTGCCGCCCTGCCAGCGATACCTACCCCGGAGCTGTTCAACGCGATTAATCAACGAGTCCGTGAGCAGATCGGAGCAATCGCATCGCTCGGAGGCATGATACAGGGACGCGGAATAATCCCGAAGACGCGCAGCGGCAAGACGTTGCGGCGAGTATTGCGCGAGCTGGTCGAACACGGGGTGCGTGGGGATTATGGGGCCCCGGTGAGCATACCGCCGACAGTGGAGGACGCTGATGTAGTGGAAATAGCGCGAAGCAAAGTGCGAGAGTACTTCGAAGAGAAGAAACAAAGCCGAGCCAAATTGTAGATGGATGGCAAGGCCTCGGACACAACATATACACTTGGAAAAGCAATCAAGGACAAGCTACTCTACAGCTTTCTCGGAATGCACAAAATCTGTATAAACCGTAATGGGCTATTATAAAGTCTGTAAGGTATACACAGGAAAGCCGAACTTCCAGCAGGCACTAAAGCCATCAAGATCAATATTAACAGAAAAAGCCGTAAAGAGATATCAAAGAAAATACAATATGTATGGTATCGGTCGTATCACCAGTGAAAAGTGGTCTAGACGCTCCAACAAGAGTTCAAGAAATTTAATAACTCCGTCATCATAGTCAAGTACATCTATGCGATATGTTCTCACCTGCGGAGAATGCAAGTAACATATGGATCGCAATCATGACGACGGTCGCCGAGAATGAAGACTCAAAGGGGTAATAGAGAAAATGCAATCAATCCGTTCCATCCGTCGAAGTTCAAATCAGTTTACAGCAGAACAGCAGCGAGACCGAAGACGGTCGCCAGACCGGCACCGGCGCCAACAGCTGCGCGCGAGCCACCGCTCGTGAAGAGAGGGACAGCGGGGGTGGTAGCAGAGCCGGTGGGGGAGACATCAGAGGGGCCGGAAGCAGAAGGAGCAGAAGCAGAAGGAGCAGGCGGGGCGTTGGTGGAAGCAGGCCGGGTGGAGTGAACCAGAGGCGTGGAGGAGATGACGATGCTGCTGCTGCTGGGGCGCTTGATGATGGAGCTGCTGCTAGGAGTAGCCTTGGAGCTGCTGGGGACGCTGGGGACGACGGGAATAACGGGAGAGCTGGGGGTAGAGCTGCCAACAGGGTTGACGCCAGTGGGAGTGCCAGCAGGGGGGGCGGTGCTGGAGCTGTAATTATGTGAGCTTGATGATCTATACGAGATGGAAGACGCCGATATAACATACCACTTGTTGCACTCAGTCACGGTGGAGGTGATGAGAGGACGAGTGGTGGTGTAGCCCTATTATCCGATCAGTATTATTCCACGATGGTGAGACTGAAGGACATCTGTGAGCATACAGCGGGGATGCTGATAGACTCGGTGGGAGAAACACCGATAGCATCAGTGGACTTAGGGCAGTAAGTGGCGGTTTCGGTGACAATAACAGTGCTCACTTCCTCGGCGACGACACCAGCGGCCACAGCGGCGAAAACAGCAGCGACGGAGAAACGCATTTTGTTGATTTGTTACTTTTTCTGTCCAAAGAATGGCGAATTGAAATTAGAGGTTGGTTATTTATTTTTGTCGTTGGACTTTCTCCCCGAAGGTAAAAGAGTGACGTGAAATAAAGAATGTACTCGGTAGAGACCGGAATAAATGGATAGTGACTGACTGACTTGGGGGTGGAAAAGGAGAGGAAGGAAGAGGAGAATAGAAGAAGGGAGCGAGAGAGACTAATTAATATAATAAATCGAGACAAAGGGGACTAGAGCAACTAACGTTTAATTACATCCTACTTCTGTACTAGTCGTCGACGGACAACCATCGATGGTGTCAAACGTGTACACAAACCGTGTGTGGCAATTACAACAGAGACGTCCCGGATTGGATGATCGATCCCGCGCACCATATCCACTCAGATCCACTATTATGCACACATCCAGGCACCAGGAACAAACCAAATCTACGGAGTAACCTACCCCCTTTTCCTTTCCAATTTTAATGTGCAGTGGTTTGTACTCCACGTTCTTCACCGCGTGTTCCTGGCAGGTAGTTCGTACATCGATACATACGGAGTACAAACGTATTAGCCCTGCTTGTTTGTTTGTTTGTTTGCTTGCTTGCCACTGTATGTTTTGAGGTTGAGAGCAACCTTACTCGAAGATCCTTTACTCCGTATCTCATATTGCTTTGTGAGACGAGTCAAGGCGACCAGGAGCTGACCGCAGCAAGGGTTCTTTCAAATCGCCCCCGCCCTCTTCAACTTCCTGACTGATCACCTCCTCTACCTAGGTTTGTACTGTACGGAGAACTCCGTACAATACTCCATATACATAACATAGTCAGCGAACCCAGTTCCCCCATACCCAACAGAGTTTTCTTATCCGCCCTGAGGATCATTGCCTGGTTCAGTGACCACCCTGGGGCCCAACTTTAAGATATGCTCTATCATTCGTTCAGCGGCACCCAATTACAACCCTGTCGACGACGCAATTATTGAGATTGCCCACCTGTTCTATTTTTTGCGTTGCTCGGATCCAGTCAGGGTTCGAAGCGTGAATGGACCGCAGGACCACAGGATCACAGGTATCAAGCACTTGTACATCGACAAAGCACTATCCAAACGTCACGTATCCAGGTTGCCATGAGCTGGCAAATTCACTGACGTCTCTGGTCAATATTTGTGGATCTTACTCATTCGCAATGACTTGTGTAGAGCGTAAGGTGCCCTGCAAGGCACAAATACACCCATGATCTGACCGATAGGGTGTTGCTCTCCGAAGAACCTCGATATGTGTGAAGATCATCCAGTCTAGATCCCAAGACTTTTTGAACTGTTGGATGGATTTTGAACAATGAGGGCAGAGAGGCTACTACTAGCTGTAAATATAACTCAAGATCGGCAGATTGACATTGACATTAGACTACTGCTAAGGACAAGGGTTCATTGCTAATAAAGACATCGGTGCCCTGGACATCCCAGATGATCGAGTCAAGACCGGGCTTTTCAAAATGAGAGGGCGAAAAAGACAATTAAAAATGCATTTCATAGTCATTATATGATCGATATTATATGATATTTTCCCTCAATCATATCGTCGTCGGCATATCCAGTATAACACAACCTCCAATCCGATCGTTCATTGCCCCAAAATGGATGGTGAACGGCGGGACACTTCAGCATCGCCCGGGAAAAGTCAGCAGAGCCGTCCTTTCCACGAGAACTGACAAGTTAAAACCTTTTCTTCATCTTGGATTTAGTTGTGTGAGAAAGAAAAAGGAAAAAAAGAAAAAAAGGCGGAAGTCGGGATCGGAGAGTCCATAAAAATAAGCGAGCGGAATGGAATAAGTATAGATCCGACCGCCGGAGATGCTAACCCGTAAATCGACTAGTGTGCTGCTTTCCGCGGGCAACGGTATCACCGCGCGGTTAGTTGTCCGATGATAGGACAGCATGCGGCGGTTATTCCTCCATTACTTCTCATTAAATTCCGATCTATTTCCTCTCTCCCCTCTTTTTGTTCTACTGTAAACCCGTCTTGTCTATTGTAAGGAAGTACGACAAGAGATTCAAAATGCTGAGCCGCTGTGGTCGCCAGGCTTTGCGATTGGTCCCGCGCCCGGGAAGCTCTTCCAGAGCTATCGCCATCACTACTCAACTCCGACCGGCTGCTCCCTGGTGCGTCTCCAGCTCAATCTCTCAGAGCCGGAGTGTGTCATCCTCCAGTCGCGATGGGCAGCAACATGTATGTGTTCTCTAAGTGCAATCGCTTCTAGACGATCAAACAAACGTGCGCAAATGTGCCAAAGTCTTATGCTAACGTCATCTCCGCAGTTGCTCTCCGCACACCTCGAGGAGGAAGACCCCACAATCTACAATATTCTCCAGAAGGTTAATTTTCCTCATTGCACAATTGTCTCACGGTTGTGAGTAGTAGTACTCATGTGTATTTGCAGGAGAAAAAACGTCAAAAGCACTTCATCAACCTGATCCCTTCAGAGAACTTCACTTCACAAGCGGTCCTTGATGCTCTCGGCAGTGTGATGCAAAGTCAGTCCACCATTCCAACCTATGTGCGCTGCTCCCCACTAATCAGCTACCAGACAAGTACTCAGAGGGTTATCCCGGTGCTAGATACTACGGAGGCAATGAACATATCGATGAGTCGGAGAGGTTATGTCAACAGCGTGCGCTGGAAACTTTTCGACTAAATCCGGAAGAATGGGGTGTGAATGTCCAACGTAAGCTTCCTCGGTTAGCTTCAAATATTAGAATCGTGGTTGATGATTGAACAGCACTTTCCGGCTCCCCCGCCAACTTGTACGCCATATCCGCCCTTCTCAACACGCATGACCGCCTGATGGGCCTGGACTTGCCTCATGGTGGTCACTTGTCACATGGTTATCAGACTCCCACTAAGAAGATCTCTTTCATCTCGAAATACTTTGAGACCCTTCCTTACCGCCTTGACGAGTCCACTGGTCTCATTGATTACGACGCCCTCGAGAAGCAGGCGTTGCTCTATCGTCCCAAGCTCATTATTGCCGGTACTTCAGCCTATAGTCGATTGATCGACTACCCTCGGATGCGCCAGATCGCAGACGCAGCTGGTGCATACCTTCTCAGTGACATGGCCCACATATCCGGACTGGTTGCTGCGGATGTACTTCCCTCGCCTTTCAGTCATTCCGATGTGGTAACAACGACTACTCACAAGTCCCTGCGTGGGCCCCGTGGTGCCATGATCTTCTACCGCAAGGGTATCCGCCGGACGGACAAGAAGGGCAATCAGGAGATGTATGACTTGGAGAATCCTATCAATGCCTCCGTCTTCCCGGGCCACCAGGGTGGCCCTCATAACCACACCATTACTGCTCTCGCAGTTGCACTGAAGCAGGCTCAATCAGCCGAGTTCAAGACTTACCAGGAAACCGTTTTAGCCAATGCTCAGGCACTGGCCGATCGACTTGGCAGCCCTCTCAGTAACGGGGGTCTGGGATACAACATTGTGTCTGGTGGAACGGATAACCACCTGGTCCTCGTGGATCTGAAGAACCGTGGCGTTGATGGAGCCCGTGTTGAACGTGTTCTAGAGCTCTGTGGCGTTGCTAGCAACAAGAACACCGTCCCGGGAGATCGGTCAGCCTTGAAGCCCGGTGGTCTCCGCTTGGGTACTCCTGCCATGACTACTCGTGGCTTCCAGCCCGAGGACTTCCGTCGCGTGGCCGATATCGTTGACCGCGCGGTCATCATCACCCAAAAGCTGGACAAGGCTGCCAAGGAGAGCGCTGCGGCTAAGGGCGTTAAGAACCCCAACACTGTCAAGGCCTTCCTGGAATATGTTGGTGAGGGCGAGGAGATTTCAGAGATTGTGCTCTTGCGGCAGGAAGTTGAGGACTGGGTGGGAACGTTCAGCCTTCCTTGGAAGGACGAGTAACCGGCTTTACTATGAAGAACTATGAAATAAGGCACTGATCGGGTCTAAATCAATTATCACGGGAGTTATATGAGCATTAACATTAACGTTTTCATTTTGCTATTTGATGTGTGTATGTACCATGTACCAATATTTATTCAAAGCCTCTTGAAACCTCCATGGCGGTATGCTGTAAGATTGAATGCAGCGGAAACACTTGCCTGTCGTGGGCAAGGGTCCCGGCTTGGCAGCCGTTGTCTCCCTGTTGATTTTTAATAACGTGGAGTTACTTCCGGCCTTGGGTATGTGCGTAGGAGAGAATGCAGTGATGTGAGTATCCCTGTTAAGCCCAAGCGCTAGCTCGAAGTTTACCGGTAAAACCCAATTTCTCCGCCTCGCCCAACAACACTTTGCAGTTTTCTCAAGCATTGCAGGCAAAGCAAACAGTCTCAAGCGATGGAAATCAGACAGGTAAGGAGTCCTCCAAAATCGTCTCCCTTAATCCAATACAATAATACTCATCTCCTTAGCTGTACATATACCCCATCAAATCCCTTCGTGAGGTAGCCGTTCCCGAGGCTGTCCTTACCAGCACCGGCTTTGAGTATGACCGACGTTTCATGCTCCTCAAGGTCAACCAGGGCGATGATGGTGTCGAAACCCTCCAGAATATGCATATACCGCATTTCCCCGAGATGAGTTTGTTCCTAACAGACATCGTATTCCCAACAGAGGGTGAAACCAATGGAAAGATCATTGTGACGTATCGTCCACCAGGCGTGAACGACAACGGTAATTCTCAGATCAAAACGTTAGAGGTACCGTTAGAACCAGATGTGCAGGGTTTGGAAGAGTTGACAGTTACAATGCATCAAAGTCCGACAAGGGGTTATCATATGGGTAGCAAATATAACGACTGGTTTAGCCAGTGTTTCGGGTACAAGGTGGTCCTTGTATACCTGGGCCCACATTGGAGGAGGGTCTTAGGGAGCTTCCCACCGGGTAAAAGCCAGATACATCGCGAACTGGTGACTCCACTTGTTTCTAAACGGTCGGTGGCCGTCTTAGCTCTTCTCAGCTTGCTTCTGAACGTTGGTGTGCCACTTGGGCAGAAAGAAATTAGCTCGTTCATCCTCCTTATCCTAGTGACTACAACCGTTGCTGTTCTCGTGACTCTTGGTGCTAATAGATACGGGGCTGTGACCGGTAAACGGAAGGAAGAAAGAATTACCTTTGCCGACACAGCACCATATCTTATGATATCGGAAACCTCGGTAGACAACGTGTCTGCCCGCTTAGCTGGCGATATGGCGATGGATCTGAGAAAAACCCGGCCAAACATTGTCATTTCGGGTGCTAGAACAGCTTTCGAGGAGGATTTCTGGGCGGAGCTCATGGTGGGAGAAAACATTCGACTTCTATTGACGGCGAATTGCATCCGATGCCAGAGCCTCAACGTTGACTATATGACAGGGAAAATGGGATCAGGAGACAGCGGCAATATTCTCAAGAAGCTGATGAAAGACCGGAGGGTAGACAAGGGCGCGAGGTTCTCGCCCGTGTTTGGAAGGTATGTGTTCCTAGACCGGAACTGCGAGAATGCCTCTATCCGAGTAGGAGAAGAGGTGACTGTATCCAGAAGGGTGGAGGAGCGGACAACATATGGTGAGCATAACCTGCTATTTGTGAACTGGTTTCATCGACATGTGCTTACTGATTATGTTCAGATTGGCCTGGTCTGACGAATTAAATTGTTATTTACGTGTACAGAGTAGTCATTCCCAATCTGTGTTTCGTGGCGACTAAGGTCGATATATAGAACCTAGATCTAAGCGCTTATCATCAGTTAGATTCGATATACTGTACTGTGAACGACTAGTTTTCCGTTACGATAGTTGCATTGAATGATGAGTAGTAATCAGACCCAGTGACGGCGCTAAGACATTCCGGCGTTGCATTATCAATCTCCCCTACCTTCAACCATCAACCATCACCTTTATTCATTATTGCGCAATCACAATGAGCGAATTCCCACCGTCGAATCTTCAGTCCCTTATCCGGGAGGTTTTTGAAATTCTCAAAGCGAAGCAGGAGACGATATCCGTTGTGGAGACGGTATGTCGTCATATTAGCCCCATAGTCCTTGCCGGCTTGCTAACCTTCCAGGCCGCCGGCGGACTCATTTCAGCAAGCCTGCTTTCTGTTTCCGGGGCGTCAGCTGTCTACAAGGGTGGATTGACTGTTAGTCTATCCAATAGTACCACCATTTTGCCCATACGTACATTGCAGTATAAAGATTAACATGACGATTGAGGTATACACCCTGGAATCTCGGATCGCCTTTGCCGGATGGACTCCAGCTCATCTGGAAAACTACAATGGCCCAACGCCCGCTATCGTGGCCCAAATGGCCGACCACGTTCGCCACACTCTCGGTTCCACCTATACGGTGAGTGAGAGTGGAACAGCCGGGCCGACCGGCGGGACGACGAGGAATCGCACTCCGTAGGAATTCTATTTGTGATTTGAAACATAAGAACATTAAGACCATGCTAATGACTCGCAGAGGCTACGTAGCTGTCGCAGTGTCGACTGCGCATGGAACGTACACACGAGAAGTGGAGACGGGCAGTGACAATCGGCAGAAGAACATGGTTACCTTTGCTGAAGAAAGTTTGAAGTTGTTGAGGGATATACTTGTTGGGAAGGCAAATCTATAGACCACTGGGACAATTTCCTGTCATTTGTTCTCTTATGATTAACGGAAGACGGATAGGACAGAATATCGTTCTTTTTTTATCGCATGGGACTCGCGACCCATGGTTTGAACTCAAACCCACTTTAGGGCCTTCATGCTGATAACTTGATCTTCATGTCGATACGTATCTAGTTGATCTAATATAATGACATGGATTGACTTCATTCTAGCGTCTTTCTGGAACATGGAACATGGAGCTGAGTAGGTGATGTGTAAGCCGGGATGCCTTATTTCTTGAGGTCATTAAGTTACTATTATATCGTCTCACAGCTTTATCTGGACACAGCCTTAATGACGCAGCTGAGCACCGCCACAATCCCCGTGACACCCCCACCAATTGTCATTGTTGAGTCTGACTAAAGTACTGAACGGCAATGATCTTTGGTGGAATGCAGAGTGGAAAATACTTGTACCCAAGAACAGTTCAAACCTAATCTTACTGGTCACTAGTTCGTTGGTTCTGCAGTCACGGTAAGACACTCGTGGAAAAGATCTTTTTTCAGTCTTCTTTCACTCCCACTACCAAGTATACTATACACCCCCTCCAACTTCACTTTACAGCCAGATTTTCTCCTTTCCTTAAAAGAATCCCTCTGGTCATTTGTCTCGGCAGATATATCCCGGTGACTTCGTGCTTTCCCTCGAACGGATTCGTCATCTGCCGCCCACATCGAGCCGATCAGGCGCCCATATATTCCCGCTCCCTACCGGGGTGTTTCCAGCCCACCAAGGGATTGGCACAATGGATACGACGATTCTTCGTCGCAAAGATACCACCAAGGGTCCTCCCTTGCGGATCTTATCATTAGGTATGCTCCCGGTTACAAAGAGGTTTGGATATAGATTTCCGGGCTAACAGGTCAGATGGTGGCGGCGTCCGCGGTTACTCGATGCTCATCATCCTCCAGGAACTTATGTATCGCGTGTACGTCGAATGCGAAGGCAAAGCCCCTCGTCGCGATGAAATTCCCAAACCCTGCGATCACTTTGATCTCATTGTCGGCACCGGCACCGGCGGCTTGATAGCTCTTATGCTGGGCCGTCTACGACTCGATCTTGAAACCTGCAAAGAAGTCTACGTACGCATGACCCGTAGGGTTTTCGAAACGGACAAGACCTTCGCTGGGATTCCTTTCCGGTCAACCTTATTTAAAGCCTCGAGATTGGAAGACGCTATTCGCGAGTGTGTACGCGAACACACCGTTTTCGAGGCCGAGGGAAATGATTTGTCGCCCGGCGCTCGCACATCTTTTGCCAACACACCATTCAGCCCCAACTCGATCCCCCAGCGTTCTGGTAGCCGTGCCAGTTTCAGCACCGCTGGTTCGCATTCTTCAAACCCCAGTCAGCGGAATTCAACGTTCATCAATGGTCTACGCTGGGGTAATCCAGATGCGCTGCTGTACGACAATCGGGAGTACCGCACGAAAACGTAAGCTCCCTCTCTCTCCCCCCGCTTCTTCCCCCCCCCCCCCCCCCCCCTCCTTTTTCCTTTGTTTTTTGGTTGTTGTTGTTGTTGTTGTTGTTGTTGTTGTTGTTGTGTATACTTTGAGCTAACATGCGATGTCAATAGGGCGGTCACAGCATTGTATAAGGGCACTACACGCAACGGATCCGCTGTACTCTTACGTTCTTACGACTCCCGGAAAGAACCCCCTCCAGAGTTTAACTGTACAATCTGGCAAGCTGGCCGGGCAACATCAGCCACTGGGCTTGCTTTTAAACCAATTCAGATTGGACAACATGTCTTCATCGACGAGGGTGCCGGCACCTATAACCCTGCGCCGCAGGTCCTGGATGAAGCGACAGTCAACGAGTGGCCCGGTCGCGAAGTTGGAGTGTTTATAAGCGTTGGTACAGGTAAACGTCCACCTGGTACGAACAATCGACAGCATGAGTGGTGGGAGGACTTCTTTGGCGATGCGCTGGGTACATTTGCAGAGGCGCGCCGTCGGCTGATCGCTAAGATCGAGGGCTGTGAAGATATCCACAAGGATATGCTCCGGGAGCATCTGGCCAAGCGTAACGTAGTTAAAGATAACTACTACCGCTTGAATGTCGAAGTGGGTGTGGGGGAGTTTGGTATGAACGAATGGAATCGATTGGCGGACATCAGCACCAACACTCGTCGCTACCTCACCAGGCCTGAAGTGAAGAAGCAAATTCTTGATGCCGGTGTTAAGTTTGCTAGAATCGAACGCATGCACCGTCGGGCGGCGGCGCATACGGCTGCTGGAAATGATATAACCAATTTCCCAGATGACAGTTCCATAACCCAAAGTCCAAGACTTTCTGTCGTGCCGCCTCCAATTCCAGATGCAGTGGAATTGCCTGCTGAGCTGCCAGGCGATTTTACCCTGCTCTCACCAGCAGGGCCGCCCCCACCCCCGATGAACGACGATGTACTCCCAGTTCATCCTGTCTCACAGGATACAGTTTTGCCAACACCGGCGCGGGGTTCAGTCAGTGATCTGAGCGACATCAGCCGACCCAGCTCACAACAACACGGGTCCCCGCGACGAAGCACGGATCATGTGCACGATGGCATGCCGCCACCAGTACCTCCAAAGACTCCTATCCCATACCCCAGTGAGTTGGGAGGCATTCCAATGCCCACTCCATTGGTAACTACGACAGGTCCTCTGGGGCACGGATCAAATGGAAAGATTCGACCGCCCTATCCAGTGGATGAGCTTCCACCTGTGGTCAACAAGCAGCGAAAACCAAGTTATCACGTGCGCTAGGTCTCTCTTCTGGCCTATTTTTTCAGTTCATTTTATTTATTTATTTTCCCTGGGATTTCCCGGTTTCCTTTGTTTGTTCAATTTGAACGTCACGAAGTATCCGCATGTTCTTGATGGGCGTCATGTATAATGAATGAGTGGGATTGTTTTCTCTGGATGCAGGGAGATCCATGGTTATATTAATTCTCTTTTTCTGCATTTTCCTCTTGATGATTTTTTTTCAAGGAACTTCCTTATGACTGTGATTGTGTTTCAAGTGTGATGATGATGAGCATTGTTATTATACCCTTTTAAGTTAATCTCGGATTGGTTCCGGAGGTTTAATCTTCAGCCAGTGGTTCTCTGGGAGTTCTAGACTCCGGTTGGGTTTCTCTTGTCATGAATCATGACTGACGCGTTCTAACTCGTACTTCAATGTAGTAAAAATTGAAACCTTCAGAGGAGGTAGTGCTGAAGAATAATTTCTGTTTTTCTGTGTTTATCCAGTTTAATATATATAGAAAGAGATTCGTCATTTTAATTTTTGTATATTGAATGATAGTGGGTCACGCTGCTCTCCCACCCGCACCACCACTACCCAGCCTCTCTCTTTCTTACTTGCTTCCCTCCATACGAGTTTTCTTATTTGTTCCCTGGGCTCTGACAATCTTTCTTCTTCTCGCACCCGGAATTTTCTTTTGTTCTTTTGCCCATTTTCCTCATGCATGTCCTTTGCAGTAAACTCTGACACATTCCCCGGCACCTATCAACCACGCATTCCATCCCTCTATCTAACCTTCGAAGCGCCCAATCGAAACCCTTAGCGCCGCCACCACGAGTCGCTTTCATGGAGTAGCGCTCGTTTCGCGCTGGTATTATTTTTAATCGACTATTCATATATATTATCGTGTACATACAACCTCAACGCAGATAATAGACACACTGCTGGCAGTGTTCATGCGCGCTTCCGGTTACACATGGATTTCTCAACTCTCGAGGCTCGCTCCGATTCAGGAAGCGGTCGACCGGCTTCCTACAAAGCCATCGGTATTTCTTTAGCGGTCGCGTCGGGTCTATTCATCGGCGTTTCGTTCGTACTCAAAAAGACCGGTCTACTGAGGGCCAACGTCAAATACAATGAGGAGGCCGGCGAGGGGTACGGATATCTGAAGAACTTCTATTGGTGGGCTGGTATGACGCTGATGATAATCGGGGAACTTTGCAACTTCGTCGCTTACGCCTTCGTTGATGCGATTTTGGTGACTCCGTTGGGTGCGCTGTCAGTCGTGGTAACGACGATCCTATCTGCCATCTTCCTCAAGGAACGGCTGAGTTTCGTCGGTAAGGTCGGCTGTTTTACCTGCATTCTCGGCTCTGTTATCATTGCCATGAATGCGCCTGAGCAGTCATCCGTAAGCAACATCCAGGAAATGCAGAAATATGTTATTGCCCCCGGGTTTTTGTCGTACGCTGGGGTTATCATCGTGGGCAGCATCATCACGGCTGTATGGGCTGGGCCTCGATACGGAAAGAAGAGCATGTTCGTCTACATTAGTATCTGCAGTTCTATTGGTGGATTAAGCGTGGTCGCTACGCAGGGACTGGGAGCGGCAATTTTGGCACAGATCAACGGGGAATCGCAGTTCAAGCATTGGTTTCTCTACGTCTTGTTTGTGTTCGTCGTGGCGACTTTATTGACAGAAATCATTTATCTTAATGTTTGTCCCCATCCAATTTCCCTTTTCCTTCTTGGCTTCTTCTGTTTTCTTTGACTATTTACTAACGCTGTCCAGAAAGCGTTGAACATCTTCAATGCCGCCCTGGTCACTCCTACCTATTACGTCTTTTTCACCAGCGCCACGATTATAACTTCGGCAATTCTCTTCCGAGGCTTCAAAGGGACCGGCATGCAGATCGCTACAGTCATCCTGGGCTTTTTGCAGATCTGCGCCGGTGTTGTCTTACTGCAGCTCTCCAAGTCCGCCAAAGACGTCCCCGACTCCGCTGTCTTCAAAGGCGACCTCGACCAGATCCGTGAGGTGGCCACACAGGAAGAGCCAGAGACAGAGCCCAAGGCCGATTCTATCCGTGGCGCTGCCGCTATTATTCGTAGGATATCAACAGCCCGCCGTACAATGGAGGCGGAGGAGGCACGACGCTATATAAGAGAACGACAAGATGATAAGTTACACCCGCCTGCAGAGAATGAGATCATCGAGTGGGATGGATTGCGCCGGCGCAAGACTGTCCTCGGTGAAGGACCAACGATGACCCGGAGTGGAACTCGCACGCCGTCAGTCAGGAGGCCGCTCCCCCCATTGGGAATGTCCCGGTTTCCGGATGAATCAGAGCGCCCCAATACCAGGCAAAGTGGCCATTCTTTCTTAGATGAAATTCGAATGCGGTCACCGAGTCATTCATGGCAGCCAATTCGAGACCATGACCCCAGCCAACCGGCGGCTCTAGCACCTATGTCGTCGATCCATAGCAGAAAAGTCGACACAAGTTATCCTGGACCACCTCGAAGTGACACACCTCAATCTATAACATGGGCAGAAGAACCCCCTGAACCTCCAGCACATGGCTCTAAACGCCAATTTTCATTCCATGCTTTCCACCGACCCAAATCTGACGTGCCTAAGTCGCCTCGGGGCATGTTACGGAAAGGCCATGAGCGTAAACCCACGGAGGAGGAACGCTTAGGGCTGGTCCGAGGGGACTCAGGCGACGATATTGATGAGAAATTGGATCGTATATATTCGAATGACAGTACAGAGGACGAATTGCCGTCAGGTACGCATACGTTTGCCGCAGCGCCGTCATATCAGGAACATCGCTTTCACCCAGTTGAGGCCAGCCCACAGCGGCCGTCCCGGCTTATACGGAATCCACTACCGCCATTGCCAGACGAACCGCCTCTAGAGCCTTACACTCAGGTCGAGCTTGGTTTGCCAAGCTACCGCCGCATGTCTGACGCAAGCGCAGGGTCGCTGTCGTCGGGTCCAAGCAGAGGTTGGGAACAAGGAGGATGGCGACGGCCTTAGGGCGATGGTGAGACAAGGGGTGGGTCAAAGGGCGCTTTTATGTAGACATGCTTGTATGATAATGATAACGATGTATATAACATAACGACTTCATTCATGAGGGTATTACAATACATAGACCTTGAAACTCCGTAAACCATATCAGATGCCAGTAAAAGACAGAACACTCCTTTGCCCCTTTGGCATGATATCCATCGCAAACTTAGCCTCAGACAACCGCTTCCCAGCCTCGATACTCTCCAGGGCCCTATGTACAGTATTATAATCAGTATCAACAACATCCCACGTCCCAACGCCGGAAAGATAAAATACCATTCAATGAAAACGACCTTGATCCCCTTCCACCCACCCCGCAAGATCTCCTTCTGTAACTTTGAAACCGCAAGTCCCCCACCAGCGCCCATCCCAGGCCCCGCATTAGGCCTCGCAACAATAACATGGGAGACCTTTCTCGAAAGGGACAGCGAAATTGCAGCACCATGCATGGTGAGGAGCCGTTTCAAATAGTGATCCGAGACCCTTGGATGATAAGTGCTGTTAATATAAACCGTAACGCCCTTAAAAACCTGCGGTACATCCTTGACCTCAATCGATAATGGTGACGGCGACGACACCAACTCATCCAAAGAACTAATTGACGCATTCACCCCCAAACCAGCGACTTTTGAAGCCTTCAACTTCCTCTGGGATGATTCCCCGTCCTTTCCTGAGTCTGACACACCCCTAGGCCGCTTTCCCACGCGCATCATGGACCGGATATCCTGCTGCCCTGGATCCCTCAACTCCCCCCGATTCGTATGAGCCCATACCCACTCCCCTTTCTCTTCTTTGCGAAGGGATGTAACATCCCCGAGGGAATCCGTACAGTCACCCGATACGGAATTGAACTGTCGAGCCAGTTTCTCTTCTCTTGTTCGACGCCAGGCGGTTCCTGTCGAGGAATCGGCCCGTTGGTGGCCCGTGGCGCTGCTATTCCAGGGATCAAAGGAGAGGTGGTTTTGCGGGGTTGGTGTTGTTTTCTTTTGTGGGGGTTGATTTGTGTTGGACATTTTCTGTTTTTCTTTCTTTTTTTTTTTTTTTTTTTTTTTTTCGAGGTTTTTTTTCTCTGGATGTTTGAGGGTGTGGTTTTGTTGGAGGATCAAAAATGTCCGGGTCGATTATACCATGGTTCGGTGTTGATGTTTTGCTGTTTTAGGCTAGCTTTGCTTCGCTTTGGGTTTGGTATGCGTTTTAGTGGTTGGGATGGCTCTGAGTTTTAGACGTGAAAAATAATAGCATTGCGTCATGGCAGAACAAATAAGTCGTAGATAAGTCTATGGGAGTATGTACATATATATGAGAGAAACCAATTAATGAAAAAAAGAATTTACCACACATCCTCCTGCCACTTGTTCCTTCTCTTCATTCTCGTCCTCCACTCATTCGCCTCATCCTGACCCTTCACACTCACTACCCCCGCAACAGCCTTCTCGACCTCCCTTGCCATCTCCGCCTTTCCACAGATATAGAAGTTGGCTCCCTCGTCGATCAATCGGTAAACATCGTCGCCAACTTCTGAGATCTTATCCTGGACGTATTGCTTCTTGCCCTCACGCGAGTACGCGGTGACGATGCGCAACTTCTCTCCCAGCACACTCGTCATCTCTTCCAGCTCATCCCGATAGATGAAGTCCTCATCAGGTCTCCGACAACCGAAGATAAGGAGCATTTTGCCGACCTCCTTTCCGATCTGCTGGAGCTGTCGACGCTCGGCGATGAATGCTCGGAACGGCGCCAGACCTGTGCCGGCCGCAACCATGATAAGCGGGCACTTGGCTAGAGTGGGGAGCTTGAATTTACTCTTACGGAGGTGCGAGAGCACCTTTCCGCCTTGTAGGGAATCGCTGGGTCCGTTGAGATGATATGTGAGTCCTTCTGGGTGAGGAGCTGAGCGGAGGTTCTCCGAGACAGCGAGCAGGTAGTTGGACGTAACGCCGTGGATCAGCTCGTCTCCATTCTCGGGAACGGGGCTTGTCGAGACGACAACTGTGATGGAGGCCTTGCGCGGGGAGATTACACTGCTGGATGAGATAGAGTAGTATCGTGGTTGCATGAGAGTGAGTGTTTCAACGAGGTATGATAGGGGAATGTTCCATGTGTCAGTGCTGGCTTGTTGCAACAGTCGGCCGAGGTTAACATAGTTCTTGTTGATAAATGCAGCATAGCCGGCCTTATCTTGACCGAGTTGCTGGAGATATGCTTTTGCGTCCGGAGTCGGGGCGAACTGTGCCAGCCCCAGAACATTGTCCCGATTCACGGGACCGCAGACTTCGAGATAGTAACGGAAGAGAGTTGCTACGGTGGTTGGGGATGGAACCCTAATTTTCGTGGTGGAGTCAAGCGACTTGATGCTAATAGGCACGTCGCGCCGCGATGAGAGGCCCAGGACTTGAAGGAGACGCTCCACCTCGGAGTCAGGGTTTCCGGGCCAGATGGCAAGATGATCACCGGTCTTGTATGTGAACTCCGGTTGGCTGGTGAGATCCAGATCGATGTGGAGGCAGTGTCGGTTAGAGGAGTTGAACAGCTCCCGAGAAGCGGAGATGGCCAAGGGCCGGACGGGCGAGCACTGAGCCTTGAGGGAACCTCCGTCTGGCTCTCCATTATGCAGGTCAATTGGCTCCAACGATTCGTCCTCTTGTACCGATAAGGTGGGGATGTACTGGACCTCATGTTCCTGGAAGCCCAGGCCCTTCAGTACAGCAAACAGGCTCTCCTTCCAGGTCATGAAGTCCTCCTGGGTAGCACCTTCGGCATCATCAGCCTTTCCGACCGGCATCACTGCTTTTGCGCCTAGTTTATCAAGCGCCTCCACCACGACGTCGACGACGCGGTTATAGTACTTATAGTTCCGATTTCCCAGACCGAAGGCAAAGTACCTTACGGACGACAACAGTTGCCCCTGATCCTTGGTCTTGTTAACCCAATCCCATAACTCCGCCGTGTTATCACTGGGATCTCCCTCGCCATAGGTGGATAGGAAGAACCCGACCAGCTTTGACTGTGGAACCTCAGCAATCGTTTCGGGGTCATAATCGGACAGGTCTGCCGTCATGGCGCTCAGGCCGAATCGCAACGAGATCTCTCTCGCCAGACGGTTAGCAAAACCCTCGGCGGTGCCGGACTGGGAGCCCCAGAAGACGACCATGTCTTTGTTCGACTCTTCCAATTTCTTGGCGATGTTTCGGGTTTCTTTTGTGGCGGAACCGGCGGCACCTCCATTCTTGAGCTGTGGTCGTTCGTAAACGAGATGTTGGTATGGGTCAGGCTGGTCCCAGAGGTAGCCTCGAGAGAGATAGGTGGCGGCTGCCACGGAGAAGATGGTCAGAGCCGAGTAGTCAGCAATTCCGGTGGGAGTGAGAGTTTTGGAAAGCTCTTGTAGAGCCTCCGGGGGGATGTTGAGGGGCAGAGGCCACGGGGGCGTCATGGTGTGTCTGTATGGTGTGACAGTAGTAGTGCAATTGATGGAAGAATATGAAGTTCAGTGGCTTTGAGAGTCGTGCGAGTCAACCGGAGGGAAAATAAAGTGAGTGATGGAAGCCTGGGGCTTATATACATTTGTGAAGAAGGGGTCCTGATAGACTGGGAGTAGAGAGGCACAAAAACTACCGAAATAGGGAAAAGCGACAAGACTCGGAAGCAGAATCCCTAATCGAGACATGTCGGTCTTTGATCGTCTTTTTTAGACTCCACATCTCAAAAGTCAGATGGAACCCGGTCGGACGGGCGACATTTCTCGATCCAGCAAATCTTAGGGCCAGGTAATCACCCACGGTCCAACGTTTAAAACAGAGTTTCAACATCTGGGGAAACCGCTGGTGTGGATCCTATTGGGGAACGTGGAGAAACGGGGAATATTCGAATTAAGATTCAAAGCAGCTGGGGGAAAGGAAAGAACGGGGAAATATTCCCTCGCGGGGAATATTGCTTCTTCTAGAGGGGTTCACCTTTACGGTTATATCAAATTATGTCCTTACATTTTTATGGTTCAATCACTCGAGAACGCACGGGGCAGAAAGTGGCCACCATATTCGCTGGCCAACGCGCGGGGTAGTCGATAAATCATGTCGTAAAATAGACTAGCCCATTGCTTGTTCTATAGCATCTGCAACGACTTACATCACAATTTCATGGGTCCCGATATTGAGTGGATATACAGATGGTGATCAATAACCTACAGAAAACCTAACTTTCAGCGCAGAGTATCTTGCTCGTTATAATCCCCGGGGAATACGTTGCACCCAGAGCCGAGAATTTATTTGCAGCTTGTACTGTGTATAACAATAAACCAGACTTGTCTGAAGCATAGATTGAAAGTCCATCCTAAAATTTGCTAATAGCTAAGGCCGACTAGTTTTTCACACCTGCCCAAGGTGACTGATATATAATTGAAAGCTATATCTAGCTCCCATGCCCATCAATGCAACAAGAGGATATTATATATTTATACGCTGTAATGTCTATGCCAGGATAAGAAAGTCCAAATGGATAAAAAAAACAAAACCGGAAAATCGTGAATATTTTAGCCTGCTCATGCCTCCTGCAAATTGCGTCTCCACACCTTAACCGGCATATCTCCCAAGATCAGATTCATGGTCTCCAGCCGCTTCAGCTCCCATCCGGGATACGGCAGTGCAAAACCATACCGATGTACCAGTGTAGCCAAGATCTTAGTCTGCTCCAAATAAGAGATGTTCCGACCAATGCAGGATCTCGCACCCGCCGAGAATGCGATCAAGTATGGCTGAAGAGCCTTGCCTTCTTCCCCTAGCCACCGTTCAGGGATGTATTGGTCGGCCTTGGGGAAGACGCTCTCATCACGGTGTGCCACATATGCGGACATGCTAACCGACGTGTTGCCGGGAACCCATTCACCCAGGATTTCCATACCCTCTGGTGGAGTTTCACGAGGAAGCCCGTGCGAGGTTGGTGGAAAGATGCGAAGCGATTCATCCAAGCATGCGCGGAGATACGGGAGGTGCTTCACTTTGTCGTAGGGGGCGACGATCTCATCCACGTCCAGCACGGCATCAATCTCCTCTTGAAGCTTTTTCAAGCTCTGTGGGTTCCGAAGAAGCTGATACATGACGTTCGCGATGGCGATAGCGGTTGTAACACTGCCAGCGTTCATCATGATGTTCATCTCAGCCACAATCTCACCCCATTCCAAGTTGTTGGCTCGGCCGTTCTTGTCTTCCATCATCGCCTGGAAGAAGTCTTCGAGCTTTTCACCTGCTTCATACCGACGCAGGCGGTTCATTGACCGGCGCCACACGATGTTCTCCCAGTTGTCTGAAGAATTCTGCATCCGATTGAAGAATGGTATTACGTTAACCATCTTGTTAAGGGCCGGATACCATTCATAGTTCCACAGAATGAGCGACTGCTTGCGAGCAGTGGGGTAGAGGGCCTCACGGAGGTTGACCTCATATGTGGAACCGTCCTTTCTCTCAGCAATACAAACATCGCTTCCCGAGTCCAAGAAGCCAAGCTTTTCCGAGAGTCCAATATCAGCGATTGCATCAAGAGTGAAGAAATTGGTCCAAGCTCGGAAGTCAACTGTAAGATCCTTCGGATCCGGTGCCATTTTGCCCGCTGCCACGGCAGCCGAGGGTGGTGCCGTGCATACTTTGTCGAAATGTGCAACAACTTTCTCGACCTTATCACTGACTTTGTGCTCCCATGTCTCCAAGTTCTTGAGCGCATATGCGGACGAGAGGACCTTACGCTTCCGGGCGTGATCAGGCTTATCGACCACATCAGCAAGATGATAGTGCGTGCCAGCCGTCACAATATAGGAGGGATCCTTGATGCACTTGGTGTTGTGTCCATAGATATCCTTGATGGCACGTACATCACCGTACGATAGCATATTGGGTCCGGTTCGAATGACGGGCTTGGTTCTGTGTAGTTCCTGAAGCTCTTTGGAGCGGAACCCTCTCGATGCTAAAATCATGAAAGGTACCGCAGACATCCCAGAGAAGGGATTCAGGTTGGAGTATTTTCGAAGCCCTAATGATGTCAATAGGATGTCTCAAGTTGGTATGGGGAAAAAGTCTTGTCAAACACATACCCTTGGGGTCCCGGATGTACTCTACCCATGGAAAGACAACAAAATACAGAAGGGAAAAGAACCCCAGCGAAAGCGCATACGGAGCGATCGATAGAGCGGACCACATATTGTGCTTGATGGTCTATCCCTCAAGACAAGTAGACAATCTGCGATTCAAATGAAGAGAAAAGTTGAGAAGAATATTTTCCTGCTTGTCCACCCATTGTGATACACGAAGCCAGATACTTATATCCAACAGAAACCAAGGAACCAGAGGCAACGGAGCCGTGAAGCGCTTCTGGCGATCGTAAAATGTTACTTTCCATGGGGAACGATGTCCTACACTCGGGGTAAACTTCCCATCGTGATCAAGTTGAAGGGGGGTTGCACGTGCGGGAAATATTTCCCTTTTTTATTTTTATTTTCTTTTCCACCCTCCCAGTCATGTGCCAATCGCGATAGGGTATACGAAATCGTGGGGCTCCATCTGGACTTCAACCGAACGTCACTACTACTCCGCATATTCCTCCTGTGGACTCTCGCCCAAAGGGCCAAGGGGCGGCTACTGCTCAGTTCGTGTCATTGGATTTGGCAGTATCACTAAGTAGAATCCCATGCTGCACGGCATTTGACGCAATAACCTTTAAGGGTACTGGACAAATGATGGGCCGGATATACGCTATCAAGGGCCGCAGAGCCTGGAGTAGCCCTTGGGGCAACTTCGGGTCTGGGGGAGCCCACATCGGCATTTCTCTGCCCCATGGAACGCGACGGAACCTGGGGGCAATACCCGTGGTGGGTGAATTCAATGCATTGGCGTGAGGGGAAATATCTACTATATGAATGTTGTTGTTTGCAGTACTTAGTGGGTAGACTGGTAAGTGGTAGGCGGGTTGATTGCACAATTCTTCATTCCGTGTCACTTTGCCTAGCTTTCAATTTTCTCTGATGTCACGTTATCCTTTGTCTTGATATGTTTCATACCTCAATTGATCTTATTACACGGTGATGCAATCGATAATGGATTCTGATTCACTGAAAAATTCCGATAATAAAGCGGAGATCTTCCACAATGAGGACCTGACCTCAATAGGCTTGGATGACTCCATTGAGGAAACGAACCCCGGAAAGGCAGTATGGCTGATTGTCTGTGCGGTGTCTATGGGTGGCTTTCTATTCGGTAAGTGTCCTGTGGTCTAATGATGTAGCCTGTTTATGTGAAATTCCACTAATTGAATGACTCGCCAGGCTATGACACGGGGGTCATATCTGCCGTTCTCGTCAATCTGGGGTCGGACTTGGGGAAGCCACTCAGCTCCAATGAACAAGAATTGGTTACATCCATCACCTCTGGAGGCGCTCTGATAGGCTCAGTAGCGGCGGGCATGACGGCCGACAAGTACGGCCGCAAACTTGCCATTTACGTAGGCTTATTATCTTCGTCATAGGAAGCATAATTCAAGCAGCCGCATACTCACTCCCCCAGATGACTGTTGGCCGCCTCGTTGTGGGCTTCGGCGTCGGCGAGGCTGCGATGATTGTCCCATTGTACATTGGAGAAATGGCCCCGGCACGGTTTCGTGGCCGCCTCATAGTCTTTGACAATATATGTGTCACTTTCGGTCAGCTTGTCTCATACGCACTCGGCGCCGCGTTTACGAATGTGGCTTCTGGGTGGAGATACATGGTGGGCCTCGGCACTGTACCTGCTTTGTTGCTTGTTGTGATGATGCCATTTTGCCCTGAGACGCCTCGTCAGTTGGTCCTACATGGTCGACTGGAAGAGGCTAAGTGTGTGATTGCGAAGATATTCCCACGAGCCACTGACCAACAGGTCGATGCGAAGGCGAGAGTGATCCGACATTCAATTGAAGAAGCCACCGCATCGATTTCTAATAAGAGCCTTGTATGGCAGATGAGACAGCTCTTTACTGTTGGTCAGAATGTGCGAGCTCTCATAACTGCTTGCGCCGTCATGGCGGGTAGGTGAAGCCACGGTTCTCATCCTTTAGGTCACCAGCTAATAGCCGGGCAGTATCCCAGCTAGGAGGCTTCAATACGCTTATGTACTATAGCTCCACGCTTTTTTCGATGGTTGGGTTTGACAAGCCCACGGTCGTGTCAATCGTGGTTGGAGCCACTAACTTTATATTTGGATTCCCAAACTTCATCTTCATTGACCGCCTCGGCCGACGGCGGATGCTCCTGGTCACTATCCTTGGAATGGCAAGCATCTTTTCAGAAATAGAACCTCTACATTGAAAAAGAGATCATGCTAATCGTGAGTAGTGCCTGTCATTGGTGGTTGCCTCCGTAGCCTTCCACTGGATTCCAGTGAACCATGACCTCACGGCCGTTGAGACGCGTGAGATGGGCTGGCCTAATATCTTGCTTCTCGTATCTCTCATCGTGTATATTGCCTTCTACGCAGCAGGGGTGGCCCCGATCTCTTGGGTAGGGACGGAATTTTTACCTCTCGAAGTTCGTGCATTGGGGACCATGATGAACAGTGTAACCTGCTGGGGCTGCAACATCATTATATCGTCAACCTTCCTGTCGATGATGAAGGGAATGACCCCTAGTGGAGCCTTTGGTTTCTACGCTGGAATATGTTTTCTTGGATTTATCTTTGCAATTTTCTGCTATGCAGAGGTTCATAACATGCCCCTCGAGTCTGTCCGTGAGATTTATAACCATGGATTTGGAGTCAAGTATGCACGAAAGGTGCAGAAAGAACTTCTCGAAGCTAGAATCTCAGAGGAGAGCACGGCGTGATGCACCGGAGCGTCCGTCCTACTATACCGCGCCTTGGGTAGCCAGCTGACGGCTTACCCATACGTTGAATCCCTTTTTGAGGGCTTATGATTCATGGCTATTTAGAGGTTTAGATGTCTAGAGAGATCCGCTGGAGTTAGACACTTGCTGGATGCAGGGATTCCGGGTCATTGCTTTTACTTCGTATATAGATGTAGCATAGGGTAGATAGCATGCAATGCAGTTCTCCGAGATGAAAATCCCTGCCCTAGCCTATGACGCTGCACAGGACCAGATTAAACTATACATGAGCCATGCAGTGTAGATTCCTGGATCACGAGTATGCAATGATTAAGCCTGTATTGACAGACAGCAGCAGCAGTTGAATGTCGATGGAAGTTGACATCCAGCCTACGATACACATTGACATACAGATATACACATGTACCTGTATACATATATATATATATATATATATGTACTGTACGTACATACTACATGTATATAGATTTGTTCAATTCATTGACCATGGATCAAGTACAACAGCGACGCAGAATCTATCTCGACAACAACCCACGTATGTATCAATTCATCTCGACGAACAAGGCGAAATCCTACGGCCCCCAATTGTCAGGCTGCTCCCTCCCCCTCAAGGCACCTATCTTGCTCCTCATGTCTCATGTGTACCCATATCTCTACATACAGTAACATCATCGACCAACGCACATGACACAGTCGCGTCGCACACAACATTCCAGAGCTCCACCAAATCACGAACGACATCCCCATCGACGCGACACAAATGACGGTGAGTGAGAGCGGTCAACCAAGAAAGGCGTGCTGACAGATCCCAACGAGGAAAGGATTGACAAATCGATCTAGTTCGGAATGGGCAGGAGTCCGTATCATAAAACACCTCGTCATCATCGTTCGGTATGCTGGTGTCTATTGCTTTTTTTTTTTTGTTTTATTCCTAATTGATTTATTGAAAACATAAATGATAGTAAATTTTGGTTTCTTGGTCTGGATCATTTGAGGGAAAGCTTAATACGTGGGTGCTCGATTGCTACGTCATTTATTTCCTCTCTCTCTCTTTCTCTCTCTTCCTTTTTGATTTTCCTCGTGGCGTCTGACAAGTTTGAGGCGCTGCCTTAGTGAAGGCATGCTACTTATAGTTATATTTATACATGCATACATATATGTTAAAAGTCTATTTTTTTTTTCATTTTCTCTTCTTTTGGTATATGGACTGCATGATCGATTTCCCAGATGTATATGATCTTGGTACACGAAGAGACTTACATGACCCCGAGACATGTCCAAGCTGAACACAATTGAAAAAGCGATTGAGAACAGACCGACTGGTGACCCCCGCGCACTACTTTCACTAGTCGTGGTTTCTGCTCGGTTCTGCATTGGAGATCGCGGGTCCATGCGCCGATTTCATCTATGTAATTTTACCTGCGGTATTGTGGCAAATGCCTCTTCATTTCAGATATGATTGTATCTATTTGATATTTATAGGGGAAAAAAAAATAGAAAAGAAAATAAAAAGAAAAAAAGTGATCTGGAAATTTAAAAGAAGAAATAATAAAAAAAAAAAGAAACTAAAAGAAAAAGGAAAAATGGGAAAGAAATGATAATGGACCCCCAATACCCAAAGCCAAATAGTAAAGGAAAAGACAAAAAGTAGAAGTTAGTCCGATTCGTTCTCCTTCTCCCCTCCCACCAAACAGTAAAGTACATGTACCTACTATGTAAGCCCGTTCCAAAAATACCCCAAGACAGGCGATCCTGGTCTACACTCGCATATGCACCACGGGTCGCTGCAGCTGAAACCCGGATCCCGTCGAGTTAGAGGGGAAACGGCCCAGGCCCTAGATGACACTAAAAAGATGGATCCATCCGCACTCAGCAAGGGAGGGAAATTGGGTAAAATAACTTAGTTGGGGTCTGTCCTTGCGAATCTGCGGTCAGACCTTAGTACTTCAACAGTAGTACTAGTACTACGTATTGACCAGGTCTTCTATCCGGCTGGGGGAGGGGATGTAGTTTTGATTTCATTTGATTTTTCTTTTCTTCGGGATGGTACAAGAAGTACGGTGCTAAAGAGGGGAAAAAAAGAACTAAAGTAGTAGTATATTTGGGTAGTTTACGACCTAGCAGAGAGTAGTATACTAACTATTCGTTGACAACATTTTATCTCCGAATTAAATCACACACCGAGGAGGAGGGGAGAGGGAATGATAGGAGGGGAGTTGGTCCAACACATCTTTCTCTCAAGTCTCTCTCTCTTTCCTTTTAATTGATTAAGATTTGATTAAAATAGTAATAATTATCGGAGAGGTAAGTAATTTATTTTCGGACCAGAAAACCAGAGTAAAAGACTTGCTGACGGTTCACAGCGTCAACGGTGTCCCCGTGTCGTGACTGACGTGGTCGCTCCCTCAGCCAGTCGATCGCATCCGCTCATCCACTCGGCCTGTGCAGAAATCCTTCCTTCCACCAATAATGACAACCTTCTTCCCTTCTTATTCCACTTTCCTTTTTTTTTTTTTTTTTTTTTTTTTTTTT
>NW_022475129.1:0-9784 GCF_009193445.1 Aspergillus pseudotamarii | reverse complement strand
TTTTTTTTTTCTTTTTCCCTCTTTCGTCTCTTCTTTACAACTCCAATTCTCTACACCTGATTCAAGATGATCCAGAAAGCAAGAGGTCCGTGGGCAAATTCGCCCTGCTTCTGCGTTCTTGGCGTTCCCATTCGGTACATTCATTGTCCGGACTAGTAAATGTACAGTACAAGTACATACATACATATACATACCGACATCATCATCATAGTAGACTACTAGTAGTACTACTACTAGGCAGTATCCGTAGCCAATACCGATATGTTCTGAATTTAGTGATAGGTAAAGTTCACGTTATCGCCAAGTTGGGTAGTTGTTCAGTCATTGCCAGATGCCAAATGGCTCCTTCATCCACTCGTTTCATCCCAAGTCATTCCCATCCTCCACGTCAGGGTTGGTGATTCAGAGCTGACCAGAAAATGGCCCCATCCAGTGTCATCCCTACCTGACTACAACGACTCGTACTTGTTGGCCAAGATGAGGTCCGATCTTCGTCCGAGAGGTTCGGTGATAGGCTCAACCGCCCACCTTTTCGGGCACAAGGATCGACCTACACTGTTACACAAGGCAATTCTGGCCGAATGATCCTGGACATGGGATTCATTGTGATTATTGTCCTTAGATTTTTTATTTTTATTTTTATTTATTTTTGTCCCTTTTCTTTTTTGTCAATGATTTAATAATTTAATTATTTTATTGGATTTTATTTCCATCATGGTTATTATTTTGAATCCTTTTTTTATTATATCTCCTTTCAACTTCTTGCTATTGGGGGGTGGGTTGATGGTCGTTGGGACACTGTTTATGCAGCACTTATGAGGAGGAATGTCTACATTACCTGGCTGAGTTATGAGTCCCTGCATGTAGAGCTAATATTGAAACAATTGTATCACGCTGGTGTCCGTTTGTACATCGTTCGTTTCCTCTTCGCCTTCCGCACGACGAGGCCGATGGGCAGACCCAACTCGCTGTAATCCCCTAAGACCCAGCTATTATTGGAGATTTTCAGAAGCTCGCAATCAAATGAAAAAAAAAGGAACGCAGCTCCTTTACCGTCCAAACGCCATCATATCCCACCCACAATCATGCAGTCGATCTCTGTGCACGGGTAACTCCGGAACATGCAATGTAAGGTTAATTACCTGCGTGCAGCTATAGCCACTGGTATTATGACTTGGACACCCTTCCACTAGGTAGTTACTAAAGGTTTAGCACCTGTCAATGTAACAAGAGAAGTAGTCTCGTGATACGAATCATCTACCTAGTCTACAGGGTAAGGGGGTTGGGTGGGGTGCTTAGTAGAAGGAATGATGTTGGCCAACAGGTTCTATTCTGAATAAGACCTAGAGACTCTCAAAACAGGCTATCAGAGAAAGATAAGGGCTAGATCCTGTAGGATTCATTCACTAGGCGAAACAACGGTCCATATGGCGATGATTATCATGATTAGCAGACAAGCGAGATTAGGGAATTTAGTTTGGGGCCAATGGGTCTTCTTTTTCTCATCAACGTTGGCCTTACTAACCTAAATAATGTAATCCTTAGTTCTTCATGTTATTTATGTCGCACTGAGCGGCTGACACCGTCTGGACGTCTATCCACCACCAGCGGGGTTGTTCCAGTCCATGGCTTGAGCAGGTGATGTTCTATCCGATATGTCTCATCTTGGGTTCTAGAAGGTATTGCAAGGCGTATATTTCCTTCTGCGCGTGTCGCAATTGTACATACTAAAAAGACGGGGATATATATAGATAGTAGGCATGTAGATATGTAAACATATTCACACAACGTGAAACGCACTACTAAAGAGGAGCAGGTAGCTTTTCAATCCATCTCCGGAACTTTTCGCCCCGGAAATGAAACTAGATGAGCTCAGGGATGTCCTTCCTAGAAGATTTACAATCCTACTAAACAGTGTTGCACGGCATTGCGGAGTTCCCATATCTTTTTTTATTTATTTTAATTTTTTTTGTCAAACCAGCGGCAAGTTGCCCAGGTCTCAGGGAGCCGTCCGGATCAGCCGCTGGCCGCAGCATGGACTAGGATCTTCTTGTGGGTAGCTTACCAGAGGAGGGGCTCGGGTTTGCGGTTGGTTCGGTCCTTTGATGCTCTGCACGGAAGTAAAAAAAAAAAAAAAAAAGGCGCTGGATGATACCTAAGGATCCATGTACGCCGTACCTGCAGCGGTATTATCAAGTAGTGGGGAACAGGGCGCCAAGAAAGAACAAAAAGAAATGGAGGTGCGTCGTACCTGCTTCTGGGGTGAAAAATCTACTGCAACTCGAGAGGGTGAGGATAGCAGTTCGCACGAAATGCTGACATCTTGGAGGGTTCCGTTTTTTATTTTTATTTATTTACTTTATTGTTTTGCGTCCGTGTTGTACGGGATGAGGATCTGTTAGGTCCATGGAGGTTGTTGATTTGCTTGCATGACAGATGTAGGTACGCTGTACGTCTCCGGAAAACCCTTCAGAAGACGATCCATTGCTAATAGTTCACTAGCTTACGTAGAGAAAATCATTGATGGTCAGCATTGATCAAAAGAGGTAATTGCGTAGTATTATTTAATAATTGAGTCAGTCTAATGTACAGAGTACTCCGATAGGTATTCAATCGAATACACCCATGGTGGATTTGATTTTATCCCAATAAAGGAAAGTAAGTGTGTTGGCCCCACTGGAGGGAGTCAAGTTTGTTGTTGTTCTCCGAGTAACTCCTTGAGAATTCAGACAACTCCGGAGGGTTCGACTAAAATGATGAGAGTCGGAGTGAGTCTGACAAAAAAGTGACCACTGACAAATCCTTTTTGGATAACTAATAACGAATCTTAAAGAGAGGTCCAATTAAATAAATTAATAATAAATTCCCCCAAGCCCGCTTAATCCACCTACCGCAGCGCTTTTTACGGAGTCAGGACTAGCGCCCGGCTCCAGCGACTGGCCCTCTTGCCGACGGGCGGTTGGCCCCGATGGGTCCCAATCCTCATTTGCTGATCGATGGCGCTGCTGTCAAGCTAAACTAATTCATCCATGGTGAGCTAATCCAACGGACAAGGATCCGTCGGAGACAGACTCTCGACTAAGCGGTGATGATTTTCATGTTGTCCCTTTCCTTTCCTTTTCCGGCTCAGTTCTGGTCAACGGACTGACGCGTAGTTTGGGGGCGTGAGATCGAAATCATAGTCTACTTTACTACTAGCTTGGTTGATATTTTTTGGTTATATTTTTATTTTTAATTTTCTTTAGCCTTGATGATCTCTGTTTGCCTTTTCGTTTCTATTCATTTATTTTTTTTCTTTCTTTCTTTCTTTCTTTCTTTTTTTTTTTTTTATTTTTTTTTATTTTTTTTCCCCCTTCTTGGCTCGTTATCTTAATTGTCCATATTATTAACTGGCATGCTGAGGAAATAACTAGGTAATCCTCTGTCGAACAGCCCCGCAAGATCTACTGTATGTACGACGGCTGCGGGTGTCGGGCCGTCGGTAGCGGAATTGCCATCCTGCGTGGCTAGATTTCTTCAGTCGACCTGGGGTGGTTTTTCTTTGTCCTCCAGACCTCGCCAGGGATTATGTTCTACCTGTGGACAAAAAGAACGGCAAAAATAGTGATAATCTTAGAAGGAAAAAAAAAAAAAAAAAAAAAAAAAAAAAAAAAAAAAAAAAAAAAAAAAAAAAAAAAAAAAAAAAAAAAAAAAAAAAAGAAGATAAACCCTCATCCCCGTAGATCTTAATATGACCGACCTGCGCCGCGGCAGTTTGAAAAGTGGACGTAGTGTAACTCTTAGAGTGTGGAAGGAGGAGCCCTCACTAGCTAAGAGAGCAGGTCGATCATACAGAGTGAATAATAATAAAAATGATTAACCATGCAGCTGCGTTTTGTCCAGACTCCAGAGCACAGTTGCTTTTGTCAAACACGGACCTCTCTGTGCATTGTGCTTTTGGCGGAGGAAATATGCATCCAGACAGTTTTTTCTCGGCTAATTGAAAAACACACATGCATACTTGAACGATTTTACGTACATAGTTTAGTCTGTACATGAACTTGAAACCATGTGAGAGCGGACGTATTAAGCACAAGCATGTATCAGGATTGGCATCCTGGTGGTATGTCTTAGAGATGTGGTAGATTGGATGGTGAGGAGGTTCATCACCGTAGCTTCATGGTTAGTCTGCTGTGCTGGGATACTACTTCAGCCGGTTGCTCCGTACTCTCCGGAGTACCACATTTTTGTCTGTCGCATAATCTCAGTAGTGAAAAGGAGATGAGGATGCATGTGATCTGCTACTGGAGTCAGGTTCCTTGGTAAGGACGGAGCGACTGATGGGACCGAATTAATATAAGATAATATAATAATACGGTCTTGGATGTCCAATACAAACAGTTCATAATTAACTTAGTATGTAAACATCACACTTCATATATTGGATTTGCTCTAGAGGGGAGGGATAAGAATGCTACGACCAATCGGTCAGAGTTCAAGCCCACTGAATTATCGAAATCTGTACTTTGGGGACATTGGCTGTTCAAGAGAAGAAGGGGTGGTGGTCGAAGGGGAACAAAAAGGAAAGAAAACCAGTAACCATTGGGGGTGGGGAAGAGGAGAGAGAGAGAGAGAGAGAGACCATACATTTCTTCCCCCCCGCCCGCCGGGCCGTATCTCTGATACTGTTGAGTATACCAAGGTCCGTTCAAAGGACAGTGGGGTTAGGCCATCGGAGTGGGGCATTGTGTCGTGGACTAGATCGCTAGTTGGTTCCACCTCACGCAAGGGGTCGCGAGGAGGTGCTGCCCTCCCGCAGGAAGAAGGTTTCTGGGCCTATCGTTTCGTCCGATGCTTCCGCCAGTCGAACTTGCAATCGCTGAGATGATAGGGCTTGTCAGTCAAATGACACTGGGGTTGGATTGTGTTCATCTTGCTTGCAATTGTCTAGAATATCGGAAAGAAAAAGAACAAGCGGTGAGACCCTGATCGATCTCGTTTTCGGTTGGGACATGTACAGAGAGTTCTTGCCCTTGCGCCTGAGACAAAGTACATTGAATCATCTGAGGTCAAGACAGCCCACTCAAATTGAGACAGGAAATTGATTTTCCTGGAAATTCTTGACCGATGAGTCTCACCGAATCCGCGTTCGATGATGTACACATCACTCTCGAAGGTCATCACGAGTTCCCGTCTACCGTGCAGTGTCGTCTTAGTCGGATAATTGCCACGCCACGGTTGGTTGGTTTGTCATGACCTCTCTTACTTCTTAATGTCTATCTGGTGGGGACGTGATATGAAGTTCGAAGCTCTCTAGCGATCTCTACGACTCCAGAGTGAGGGATTTCCCAAAGCGTCCCTAGTGCCAGTAGCGCCGCCACCTTCGAATGATACTACTCTGGTGTAGAGCTAATTTATCGTCATTGAATGACTTGGGGCGGCAGCACTAAGATTGATTGACGTCGCATCTGTCGATGCCGCACAAAACAAATTCATTCGACTAGCGTCAGTGGAATTTATTAATAAATGTTTAACATATGAGGAAAATAATGAACAAGCCTGATTCAGGTATCCGTATAGATGACAAAAACAGTAATTTGCTCCATATCCATCACATTCGAGAGACTTGGCAAAAGTTGGTGCGAGCTCTCGTGAAACGCCAACCACGGTCACCCTCTCGATTGGTGGAGGTGCCTCAGCGGAGAATTCAGGACCTGACCAGGGTTGTGGATGACATGGGGTTGGGCTCTCTTGACCGACTTCTCCTCCCTTCAACATCCCCCCTCTGATCTATCCAACAGCATACTCTCGACTAGTTAAACCGATGTATACGTGGAGGATGATGGAAGGATTGGAATCTTGACCGGCGCTAGACACGGATCTCGTAGGATTTGGGTAAATGCGAGGGAAAAAGGAATAAAAAAAGTTTTTAAGGTATCAATCAAGGGATTGATCAGGGAAGAGAGTATAGTGTTCTTGAACGGATGATCATTTGACAGCTACAGTGAATTATTTTTTTTATGCCTATATTTTTATGTTATGATGATACCGAATAACCATATAATTCACCGAAGAAGAAAGAGCTCGGTGAGTTGTACCTAGCCTCGGAGTTCTAAAATATATATCCTTGTATACAATGTTGTATAGAGTTCCAAGGCTTGACAGCAATGGAAAGTGGTGAACTAACAATACACTGATATAATACAACCGATTGAGACCCCTGAGGCCAACCAGCAACAAAATGAAAGGAAAGGGGAAAAGAAAAAGGAATAAAATTAAAAATAAGAAAAAAAAATTAATTAAATCAAAGAAAATTTGATAGAGAGCAGCCCTTGATCGACTGTTGTTCGCACGCCACCTTTGCTTTCGTGGTTCTTTCTGGACCAGTGATCTATCCCTGCAGTCTGCACGAATCCCTGCCGCCATTCCTATTCTGGTTTGTTTCTTCTGGTTTTCTTCTGTTGTTGCGTGACATGAGTTGACCTTGCTTGCATCGTTCTATTTTCATCCTTTGCATTTTTCTTCTTCTTCTTCTTCTTCTTCTTCTTCCTCCTCCTTCTTTTTCTTTCTCATTTCAAAGTAAATAAATAAATATAAAAATAAAATAAAAAAAAATTTCAAATTTATCATTTCTTTATTTTTATTTTCGGCATTGCTTGTGTGAATTATGTTCACTTTTTCATAGGAGGTTTGTATCTTTCATTTAATTAGCACTATGCGGAGTATACACTCCAAAATAACAAGAGGGCTATTCCTATTATTCTTTATTGATTCTTAAACAAGGGGTTCATTGTCAATGTATCCATCCATTTCAATTATCAACTTCGATATTACCATCTCTTCGATACAACAAATGACCAGTCATCTTACTTACGGCCGTCATTGATCGTGGTGACTTGTCAGCCTCTAGGTTTGTGGTATGTGGCGGGGCCCACACCCTAACGCCCTCCAGATCGTCCCGAAAGCTTTAAATCATTTATCGCACACACCACCAGCTCTAGAGCCAAGGCGGTGGCCAATGGTTCTTTTACTATCGGATAGGGTCCCACTTGGACGGGAGGCTATTCATTGCTGGCGCCCTCTAGCGTCCTAACGGATTCTGCCTAGCAGAGATCTCTCGTATTGGTATCGTGTATCAATTATAATGTGCAAGGTTAGAGACTCAGGTGAAAGAGGATACGGAGTAGTCAGTGGATCGTTGATGAATATCACAATAACCTCAACAATTCCTTTTCTTGATCCGGCATACTCCGGAGGACTACGGAGGAGCCGAGCAGGGGAACGAAGAAAATAACTAAATTGGAAAGAAACAACAAGAAAAGAGAAGACAGTATGAATGTTGATAGGGAGCCATGCGGGAGTCTCATGGAATTTGCTCTGTAGGTATCGAAGTCGTACCTTCTCTTTTTTCCGTCTCTGCCCTCTTTTCGCTATCCATCCCTTGTAGGATTTGCCATCCACTCTGTAATCTCTCAATCTGACTCTTCCCTCCCTTTCCATCCCTGGCCAAGTCACCGCCATTTACTCTGCGCCAGTCGACTCTCGCATTTTGCCTCCTTTCATATTGTAGGTTGTATACCGTCACCCAGATGATATGATCCTCCAGGTTAATTCAAATACGTAGTTCGTTGGTCTGTGTGGAACGTTTCCCGCTGTTGTACATATCCCATGATCCACACCGTTTAGACTGCGCAAATCTTGCATCCGCTGGAAGATACGATGTAACTTATTCTTCTTGACTGCTAGTGTGTTATAGTCAGCGTCATTATTAACTAACTAGCTCTATTGTCTCGATGGGATTTTTATTATCGTCCCTCTAATTTGCTTGGTGAGCTTCTCGGCCTGGCAGCTTTCCTCCCCGCCGGATGAGCCAACCTCTGCATCCACCCTGCATAACAGTGCGTAGTGGCATTGCAGGAATCGGTAGTTTCACGCGTTACCTGATCGCTTCCACGGAAACAGTCAGCACTCTGAATTTGCTTTTGGGTCGTAGTACTTGAAAGATTGGAACCCCGGAAGGAAATTAATATCCTTTTTCTTTTATTATTTTTGCGCGGCTTAAGGATAATTAATTCTTTTACTGTGGGATTATTTTCGACTAAATGCTCCGTGGAAAAGCAAAGCTTACGGTGTGGTGGTCCTTTGGTTCATGTTGTGGGACCCGTGCCCAGCGTGGAGACAACCCAGTTGTTCGAACCTGGAACACGCCTGTCATCCGTCATTTTTCGTTTTGTTTTGGCTAAGTACCCAGCTTGTCCACCCATCGATGGATGTACTCGTAGTACTGCTTTCAGTTGCGGCCGCCATTGCTTAGATTTATCAGTCCGGCTACATAGATGTTTGATTCTCTTTTGCTTTCATTAAATATTTTCTGCCCTTCTCTTTATGGTCCTTTAATACAAAAAGAAATGAAAAATCTAAAAAACAAAAAGTTACAAAATCAGATGTGTTTCATAGAAACCCTGACATCGAGTAAAATAGCCTGGCAGGGGTTTCGGTAGTAGTATGTTTTTAGCTTTGCCAGGTGGACGGGGCAAAAATTAGTCGCAGGCATGAGTCTATCAGAATTAATGAAAAGATGACTTCGTGTTTCTCTTAGTACTATTGATTGCTTTAGGGCGATCCAGCATCACCCTGGGAGTGCAGGACGATCGAATGACTTACAGCTGTGCGATCGGTCCCAACAGTTCACACAGTGGCCCCCAACTATCGAGGTCAATATTGGTCTTTTTATTTATATTTTATTTATATTTATATTTATTTATTTTTATTTATTTTTTATTTATCCCTCCCCTTCTTCCTTCGGCTTCCTTCCCCCATTGCCTGTGGAGTATATCGAGGCCCTTTTCTATCTAGGAATATTTACATGGGACACTCTATATAGCATGACCAAATTGGATCATTAAAGACGAAGAATAGTATTATGGCGATAGAGTTTGAAGATTTCCATTATTTATTCTCTTTATCTCGGATTACTTTCGCCTAGTTAGATCGAGCCTCCAAACCGGTCATATTTATGATTAAATTTCTGGCTCCGTTAATCATTCTAAATAGGGCTCGGGACAGTAAAAAACTCGAGGATATTCCTCTAATCAATCAACGGAGAGCTCTCAGCGATCCAGATCTATACCAGTGTCATATGGGTATTTCCACCTCCGCTTCCCCTCTTCATTCATTACTAGTACAAACCCCTTCACCATCAACCAATCCCCGTTAAGGGTGGTTCGGCTGGATCAGCGTCGTCTTAGCCCAAACGGTGGTTCCTGTCCGGCGTCTTGTTTAGCTTATCCGGTCGGTGGTCCTTGCTTCGTGGCGGTTCTGCGAGAATCTCGCTGTCTGAGCTTGACACTGGGCTTCTGGACCCTACCAGAAAGAAATTAACAAAGTTGAGAAGTGGCATCATCGGCAGGCGCAGGCAACAGAAGCAACGCAGCAGATCCCACGGCGGTATCTCTCCGCTCTTCTACAGGCGCAAGACGCACGGTTGTCTTTCCCAGAAGATCAATCCCACTTACTTGGGCAATCCCCCTTCTCTCTCTCTAGTTGCGGGATCCACACCTACACTATTTCCTTTTTATTAGATTTGGTATTATTATTATTATAATTATAATTATTATCACAACTCTTTTATTTAATTTTTTTTTCTATTGAAAATAATAGAAAAAATTATAATAAATTTTATTTTTATTTGTTTTTGTTTTATTTTACGTCCTTCTATCTTAGCTCTTGGGTTGCTGACACCCTGTTTTAATTGTACGTCTCATTCTTTTTTCTTTTTGTTCTTTTTCTTTTTTTTTTTTTCCCT
>NW_022475128.1:0-73446 GCF_009193445.1 Aspergillus pseudotamarii | reverse complement strand
TTTTTTTTTTTTCTTATAAATAAATAGATAATGATTTTTTTCCCCTATCCCTCCTATTGTATACTACGCTCAACAGGGAAATCGTTTAGGTTAATCCTCATCAGCGTCAGTTTATCAATTTTTTATTTATTTATTTATTTTTTTTTTTTTTAAAAAAAAAGGAATTGATTTCATTCGAAGGAGTGGTTCGCATCGGCATCTCCCGCTGGTTTTCTTTCCTGAATGTTTAACTACCAAAACGGAGGACGTCCGTCACTTACCTATAATTAAACATTTCGGTTGATCTTCTTCTCCTGCTCATATTATCAAGGCTTTATTCATTCCCCACTCGAACCAGCACATCTCCATCTCCATCTATAAACACTTTCCTCCACCCCTCCTCCCCTGGTTCACAAGAAATCCAATTGCATCTCCACTTTGTACCTGGAACACGATCCAGTCCACCGGTCTTCCTACGTACCCTCTTCTCTCTTGCTCCATATATGGTTCGGCTGTAGCCACGTTTTTTGCTACCTTCAACTTCTCTTCCATTCTTCACCTTCTACAGCTCAAGCTCTCCCCGACTCTCTACTCTAGTCCCTCCTATCGTATTTCGTCATGGATCTCGCCAGCCTTATCACTCCGGGTCCTGAACCCATCTACAAGTCTCGGGCATCCTACAGCCCTCCTCCCAGCTCGGCGGGTTCCTACAAGCGCCCGGCTGAATACGACTCTTACTTCTCATACTCGCGCGCCCCGCAACCCCCTCTTTCCCCGCCAGTCGAGGACCAGCCCAAGTGCTCTCTTCCCTCTATCTCTGCTCTCCTGGAAAGTGCAGACAGCGCATCGCAATATGCTGCAAGTATGTCTCCCCGAGATCCCATTGCGCACAATGCGCATGACCTCTAGAAGCATTGATGACTGACTTTCACCTACGCAGAGCGTCAAAGAACGAGCCCACCCCCGCGCAGGGAGTCTGAGTTCCGCTCGCCTTATGACTCAGTCTCGACACCAAATGGCCCTCCTACTCCGCCTTTGCGTCCTGAATCCGGCTTCCACAGCAGCAACCACTCTCCCTCTGCTTCGTCCGTGACCAGTGGCAAGGCCATCAAGCTCGAGTCATACTCGCAAACCCCCGTGACACTGCCCAGCCCGTCCGATAGATCCTCGATCTCCAGCCAGGGCTCTATCCACCACGTTTCCGCTGCTCCCTACGCTTCTCCTGCCCCCAGTGTGGCCTCTTACTCTTCGCCGGTTGAATCCTCGGCTCCGTCCACCATGTACTACCAGAGACCTTCCGGCTCCTACCAGAGCGCTGCCACTGTGCCTACTCCGCCGGCTGCTCCTATGCCTGCATCGGCTGCACACCAGCAGATGATCACTCCCGTCACTCCGGCCTGGCAGCACCACCACTACTTCCCGCCTTCCAGCTCGGCACCCTACCAACAGAACCATGATCGGTACATCTGCCGGACTTGCCACAAGGCCTTCTCCAGACCATCCAGCCTGCGCATCCACTCTCATAGCCACACCGGCGAGAAGCCATTCCGCTGCACTCACGCCGGCTGTGGCAAGGCCTTCAGCGTACGAAGCAACATGAAGCGCCACGAGCGTGGCTGCCACACAGGACGCCCCGTTGCCACAGCCATGGTATAAACACTAAGGCTTAAGGACAAGAACAAAAAAGAAAACCGAAACAAAACAAAAACAAAAAAAAAAAGACAACACCCAAGAGCTATACTGCAGGTCTATACAACATCTACCTTGCAGCACCTTCTGATTCTTTGATGATACCCTTTTACGCGTGTTATTTTTTATTACTTTCTACCCGGGTTTAGGGTTCAGGAACAGGTGTCTGGGACAGGAACTCATATACATGCAATTTTTGTTTGCTTCTTCTCTTCTCACCACATGTATATATTATATGGATGGGTTTTATTGAAAGGATCGGAATTAACCAGGCGTCGAAGGAAACCCGGGGGTTTCTCCGGGTTGGGAAGCAACATGTCAGGGTCTCGGGCATATGTCGGAGTCTTGGGCTTCCCTTATTGTTGTTACGTGTTTCATTTGTGTCATTTCCTTTGTTATATTGATGTGACATGACCCCGAGAAAGAATTGTATATTTTGAGTCCTTCTCAATCAGTCTTGTATGTAGATACATCTATACAGATATGCCTATTAACGAACATCATTACTTCAAAATTGATTTTTCTTTTCTGAATGCATGCTACATTCGTATAGGCGCTTACAGAGTAGGACTGGCTAAGTAAAGATTTACTATGCAGGGCAGGGCGGACTTATTGTGTGTACTCAGTGTATATACGCAGTAGTTGGTTATACCTCATGCAACAGCTGTACCAAATGAACATACCCAACCCTCAAGATACCTACCCCTTGATTAAATTATTCAACTCCCCCCCTAACACAACTCTCAAAGCCCGATCTCATTATACCAATTCCAAGTATCATAGATCTAAACCAAATACCATCTCGAAACTTCTCCATTCCACCACCCCAACGGCAACAGCAACAACAAACCCTCTTACAAAGACCGCCAAACCTCTCACTCACAGAACTACTTTGACTAACCCTAACATCCAAAATCTACCAAGAAAAGAGAGAGAACCGTTCATACCCACAGAGTTTCCCCCAACCAAGGTCCATGAAAAATAATTAAAAAAATAGTAAAATTGTAATATAGGTCCAACCGCCGGAAGCCACAGTCCTGGCACTGTCGCACGCAGCCATAGAGCTAATTTATTCCGGATCCAAACTTCACCCGAGGAATAAGTTAAGGTAAAGAATTCCGATCCTATCCTATCCTTTACATTCAAGCACAAACCCTTGCTGACGATCCTTACTCCTAGAAGATGAGGCGTTAAGAACATACGCAGACGTGGCGAACCAAGCCACGCCGGTTATCCACATTGGTTGTTGTCCAGAAGGTCACAAAGGTGTGTGGGTGTGTATGCGGTTGGTCTTGAGACTCATGGGTGATTGTTAGCTTGGACTATGTATTTGGGATTCTTTTCGCAATGGTGGAGTCCGTCGTTTTCTGCTTTGGGGGTGTAGAACTTACTTCGACATGGGGCTTAGGAGCAGTGAGTTGTTCTCTTCCTGTTTACTAGGATTTGCTGAAAGCATAATTTATCAGTCAGTGGCTCTTTTGGCTGCTGGTAGTGCACAGATATTAACTACCAGCCGTACACTCAACAAGGCAAGGTTGGGGTTTCTAGAGTTTCGAGAAGTATTCAACAAAAAAGCACGGCAGAATGCTATCGATAGTTGTGTAGTATACTACGGATTATACTGATGGGATCCGGTGGGTATGTCTATCTCACCTTCACCTTCATCCATCCTTCTGAGGATCCTGCCATCGGTATACAGAGTAGGATGTGGGCGGTGATGCACTGGTCGTAACAAGTTCCACTTGACAATCTTACGCACCTTGCCTAGGAGATAAATCGGACATACTAGACCTGTGTATCAGGGGATTTATCACTATTTCAGTCCAAGACACATCTTACCTATGTGGCTTTGAGATTTATCACTCGCGGCTTTGCTCATCTCCTATTGTGCTAGCACTGTAGGGTTTTCTTAAGATAGAGGGAGGTGCTGGACGATGAGCCTTTGTTAATATGGGGGTCCTTTTCGGCGATTACTAGGTACTTGAATGGTTATATTCTAATATCCGAGTGAAGATCTATGTTACTTCTAAGTACGTATAAGAGCAACACAGTCATGATTCACTATAGACCAGTGTTTTAACAAAGGATAAAGAAATACAGATAGGCAGAATTAGTAGCTAGAAGGAATATACGGGAAGTAGACATAGATTTGATCAACTGGGATGGTATCCATACTCAAGCTGCCGAGGGGCTCTGGATGTGCTCAGATCATCGACAAAGCGACCCAAAAAGCGGCGAGGGCTGAGTACCAAACAGAAAAAAAAAAAAAAAAAAAGGCAAACCTCTCTAACCAAGTCGCAAATTGTTGTATGTGATCATCGTATGTACTTGTACTGTATATAGGCATCTAGAACGGATCGTCGGTGGGACTTGAAATACATTTACACAGTACATACATACCTACTACATACATGAACCAAGTCAACCCACCTCGTACTTGAAACTCTTACGGTCTAGACGTCCTAACAATTCTATGACATTCGACCGTTTGATATTTTATCCGTTAACGCTTCTACATGCCAGCCCATTGAACCCTTCAGAAATGTTTTTTGAAGTTGTCGAAGGCTTAAGTTGAAACCCTACCATGGAATCTCATTAACCTTAGCTTAAACAACGCACCTTTACCAGGGAAACCCACCGAGAACAAAGTTATAGTTCTCACCGGGCCCAGAAAAGTAATGATGCGCTACCGTACTCTCAGACCCCGATTTTCGCCTATGATTACCTTCTTCTACTTAGTAAACGGCGAGACGACTGGATGGGGCAACGGATATGTTAGGAATGAAGTGGATGATTGGGTTTGGGATGGTTAAGGTTTGCGTTGAAGAGGGTTAAAGTGCGATATACGGGTTTGTACGTGGGGCGGTGGGTGTGAGGACGCTGATCGGAATGATCCTGGGTAGTATATCTGTAGATCATGATGACTGACGTTTAGGTTTTGAGTATAACTCAATATGTACAGTGTGAAGTTGAGACAAATAGTTTCAGGCATTGGTATAAGCTTCTACCAAAGTACGCACACATGACAAATATAGTATCGCAATCGGAATCATAAACGAAAAAGAGGTATCACAAAAGACCGTTACTCCAAGCCAGAAAGGTAAATCAAGCGTGAACGTCAACATGGCCGTTACTTCTTTGAGTAGGATCCTCAACGGCCCTTCCTCGATCTCGTATAGCCCTCATTCTTCGAACGGCTTGCCCAAAATCAAGTTGCTCATAGTCCTTGGGCATATGCTCACCGCTGTAGATGCAGAGCACCCTCATGCCTGGCTTGTAGACTAATCCGCTGAGCAGTTTGGGCGTGATGAGGAAGTACTGACCGCCACCTCCGTTCTCGGAGGGGGCACAGGCAATATCCACCAGGCGTCCGTGTACCATGCGTTCATTGCGCGGGTCCATACCCTGGTTAATCTCGTCGACGACACGGAACGGAGATGCGGAGAGCGACTGCAGAGCCATGAGGTAGAAGATCGTACTCACGGCTCTTTCTCCACCTGATTGGCGGTGAGAGTCGAGGAGGGAGAGATTCTCGTGTTCTCTGAACTTCACGTGGATCTGGATGGACCACTGGTCAAAGTCGCTGCCTCCAGGCTCGCCGTCGGCGCCTGCTTCATCCTCTGCTTTGTCTAATGTGACCTGACCGGCACAGCCAATGCGGGCAAATGAATCGGAGAAAGCATCACTTATGCTCTTTATAATCTCATCGAGCTTGGGTTCCCACTTCCCGCGGATCTCGTTGATGGCGTGATCATATTCCGCGAGTTGAGTCTCGAAGTC
Organism: Aspergillus pseudotamarii; assembly: GCF_009193445.1. NCBI lineage: Eukaryota > Fungi > Ascomycota > Eurotiomycetes > Eurotiales > Aspergillaceae > Aspergillus > Aspergillus pseudotamarii. Next base: position 67,998 of record NW_022475128.1, on the reverse strand, counting down.
GGAGAGCTTGCCACGCAGCTTTTGTATCTGTTTTTCACGTTCTTCGAATTCTTTAATGATGTTGCTGCTCCCCCCATGCGTGAGCTCCAGGCGAGCCTTCTCCGAATCGATATCTGCTTCCAGTTGGTCGACAGTATGATCGACCAAAGTGGAGAGCAGCGCAGCCAAGTCAGGCTGACGCTGCGACAGTTGTACAACCTTGTTTGCCTGCTTCATCATATCTTTGACGGCTACCGACATGGTTTTCACTTCCTCATTCGCGTCTTTCAGCTCGTTATTTTTAGCTTCCAATCTGTCTCTGTGTTCTGTATTGCGATCCTTCAGGATTTCTACGTCGGAGAAAGCCTCAATATAGCGGATCTTTAACTTGATGAGCTCCTCGTGCAGTATTCGAAGATGTTCGACCGCGGTCTGTCCAGAATTAGCACCGAGGCATCACGGGAATAAATCAGATAATACATACAGCGTATTCAAGTGTCGCCTCAGCTTTCTCAATGGATAGCTGATCCTGTTGACTGCGAATATCAAGAACCCTGGTTTTTACATCCTGAAAAATTTTCTGGATGTCTCTCATTCGGAGTTCCTGCTGGCCTAAGATGGTATGTTAGAATCGCCCAAAAAGGAGAAAGACGAAGAAACATACGAATTCTCTCGGGAATAGCTCGGTAGTTTGTAAGAGCTGTCTGCTTTTCGGACTTCTCTCTCTCAAGTTCAAGCTGTATAGTAAAGTTAGTGGATCTATCATCAGAATTACAAACAAATGGAAGATCATACCCGTTCCCGTTCACACTCTTCATGATCACGACCGAGCTGGAGTAGATTGGCTCTCTCTATGTCTATTTTTTCTTGCAACTGGCGCATTTCATCCTTGAGAACTTGAATATTTTGAACTAAATCCTGCTTCGCTGATGCATCCAGGGGTTGCGATGTCCACACCTTCGCCGGCCTCACCTGTCTCACACGAGTTGAAGTCGCACTGGGACCATATTCTCTTCGTCGCGAGACTTGGTAGCTTTGCTTCCCAGACACCCAGGAGGATACCGGCCCCTGTTCCATTCTGCGAAATTCTTCGTCCGTGATGTTTCGACGGCCGATAGGCGTTTGGTTCAGCCGATTCTCGCTACACAGTGTGGCGATCACCGGGTCTGGTCCATTGATGAAATCTTTCGCCCAACCATCGAACCCAAGATTCCGGATCTCGTCCTCAGATCTGGGAGGACCGAAATTCTCCAAGGGAACAGAGCTGGTCTTGATGCTGATTTCGTGCAGTTTTTGCCCGATATTCAGTTCCCTTTGAAGTGTCCTGAAATCGTTGCGAGACTGTACAGTGAATGCGATGAAATCATTCCTTTGCAGTAGTGATTCGATAGCATCAGCATATTTAGGGTCCTGTACAGAGCAGGTGACAACTGGAGGCCCAAACACTTCCTTTTCGAATTTGTCCTGATTCGCCTGGATCCACTGATAAGCCTTGTAGGAATCGTATGATAAGTGTTTCAGCTTTTCTTCTTGTCGTCCCGATTGAGAGTCTAGTCTCTGCAAATGTAATTCCAACTCCTTGACCTTGTCGGTTTTCTCCTTTAGGGCTTCGTGGAGTGGCCTTCGTCTATCTTTGATTTGGTTTGCCTTATCCTCAAGTTCCCGCATCTCTCGCCGCTTCTCTCTCTGTTGTATTGATGAGCATGGGTGTCTGCAAGCGTCTCCAAGCTACTTACAATCTTCTCATTATACCAATCAGCATCGAACTCAATAGCCTCTTCAGCCAATTGGCGGTTGAGTTTGTTGATGGTCTGCTGAATTTTCGTCCCGTCCTCTTTCGATTTGGCATTGCTCTTCTTCTCCGCATCTATTCTTTGTTCTAGCTCCTTCATTCTTTCTTCATATTGCTCAATTTTTCTCCCTAGATCTGAAGCCGTACGTTCTGCTTCCTCAACACGTGTTTTTTTGTAACTGACGACTTCGTCGATCTGCAGACAATACTGTTGTTTCGCATTGACTGCCCTCAAAGAAGGTTCAAGCTCAGCCTTGAGGTTTTCGAACTCACGGGCAATTTGCTCTTTTCTCCGTTTCTTGTCCTTAAAATCATTGTGCATCTCCTTATACTTCACCATTGGCCGGGCCAGCTCCAACATCTCGATCTTTCTCTTGATCTCAGTTCTCTGTCGCATCCGTTCAACATCCGCCCTCTGCATCTCTTGTCGCCCTTCGAGATTAGCTAGTAGATCCTTGTCGCTTTTGTTATCCGCTTGTAATTTCTTCTGTTGGGCCCTCAGCTCCTTCAGGTTATCGTGCCATTCAACCATTTCAGCACCGGCTGCAGCCCTTTGTGTGGAGTTGAGGAGCTCTATGGGCGTAAGAGCAGCAAACTCGCTGACTTTATCTTGCGGCAGAAACTGGCACAAGTTGTCAATTTGAATGGAGAACGACTGCGCAAGCTTCAGTACCTGGGTGCGCGTTGCGGCCTGCCCATTTATAGTAAACGAGCTTTTGTTGCCATCGCGCTTAATCGTCCGAGTCACGACCGGGTTTCGACGAAAATGGGGTCCGCCTGCGAGCTCGATCTCAATTGTAGCCTCCCTGCAACCGTGCTTCACGAATTCACCGGAGTCCTTGGCCCGTCCCAAATGCTAGAATACAAGGTTTTATATCAGTACAGCTCTTGCCATATCACCCAGTATCAATTCTAGCATGAATCAAAGGACAATGATATATCATACCGCAGGCCCCCATCCCAGACCCAAACATATCGCACAAACAAGCGTACTCTTCCCCGTTCCATTCGGCCCAATCACCATATTCAATTTCGGACCGGGAAAGAATTCCGCAGACGTATAGGTCACGAAATCAGTGACCTTGATGCGCACAATAGCGCCGGGTTTGTATCCTTCCTGTACTGCTCCTGCTCCATTGTGCTGATCTCCATTTTGCGTCGGTTGAGAGTTGCGGGGTTTCGTGATTTTGGATCGCTTTGACGCCCCGTTCACATTGTCGCCATCTTCCTCCTCTTCCTCCTCCTCATCACTTGTCCCACTAGAAGTATCTTCTGTGTCTTGCCCGTCGTCACTGCTCTGGTTGGCTTCCAGACGGATCCTTTTACTGCTGTTCGACGCGGGCGTGGGGTTGCCAGTTGAGCTTGACGAGTCGTCGCTCTCCTCTTCTTCGCTTCGTTGTCGGCGACGAGGGACTGTCGCTAATGAAGGCATCGTTGGAAGGCCACGGGCGGCTTCACGTTAGGCCCCCGCGCATTTGGTAACGGCAATATCGTGATTTTTAAGACTTAATGCGATGTTCAACACGGACGCGACGCGCCCGCTGTATCTATCAATCTAAACCACATTTTGGTTAGGCGGTCACGGGCGGCAGTTTTAAGGTTCCATGTAACTTTGACTTTCCTTTTTGGGATGTGGATCTTTGCCCTAATTTGGTTGAGCTGCTGTTGTGTTTTGTTCACGATGTTGTGGATAGCTTGGTGCGAGTGAATATATTCTTGGGGTTACTGTGGCTTGGACTACTGCAATTTGTTTGTTTTGATTTGGGGATTGTTTAATGTGTTGATTACTCGTCACATTGTTACTTTGTTACCTTATGCGTAGAATCGTACATAGTTCATACCGTTTAGTGCTAATCGTTTTCTCATACCAGACTCTTTATCTCATACATTGATTAAATTTGAAGGAGACGCCTGACAGACTCTAAAGTCTGGAGACCTCATTTGCAATGACTGGATAGGAAGGGCAGAAATCAGTTTTGCGTCATGTCTTAAGCATATTCACGTCTCTCCTCAATCCATCCAGGTCTCAGGTACGCTCCGTCAAAGTTCATATTGAAGCTGGTCTCATGGACATAGTCCACATTCCAATCAATCTTCATCTCAGCACCATCCACACTCTGACTCCACACCGTCACCGCGATCGTGTTATCCCCATTATAATCAAGGACACCCGGAGGAACAGGGAAGTCGATCTGATGACCGATATAGGGGTTAAAGCGACCATACTGGTATCCATTAACGAAGAGCAGAGCGCGCAGCTGGTTAGTGTATCCTTCCGCAGAGGTAAAGGTCACATTCGAGGGAGCAGTCAACCGGAACGAGATAGAGACGTCCAGTCCCTGGGGCACGGAGAGGGGAACAACGGTGCGGAAGACCCGAATACCAGCGCCGGGAACGGTCAGGCTCGTGCTGTTCGAAGGCACCTCTTCGGCCTCATCGAACTGATATCCCGGGAGATGGATACCGACTCGCTCGGCGTACAGACTGCCCTCGTTGAGTGGGGCGCGGACCGGATCGAGGTGGTCTTCGAAGCCTGCGTTGCCGGCGAGTTTCCACTCGGTGAAGGAGTAGCTTCCGGGACCGACGAGAGTGGCGTTTGTGATTCCTCGGGGATCAGTTGCTCCCTCGCGCAGATCGTGGGCTGAATTGTCCATGACGACGACTAGGGTGTTGTCTCCGTCTGTACTGAGGGTTGCGTTGGAGAATGAGAATGTCTGGTCGTTCTGCTCGGTTGTCGGGGTACCGAGCCAGGAGCCGATGAATTCTGAGTTCAGCCAGACAGAGTAGCCGAATGCGCGACCTCCGGTGATGTTGAGATAAACGTCGGTTGGGGGCTCGTCGGTGCTGGGGAAAGTGGCGCGGTAGATGTGGTTGCCGACGTGGATACCGTTCTCGTCCACGTAGAGGACTGGGTTGTTTGGTGCCGGGGGAGTAGGATTGGGCGAGTTTGTCTTCGTAGCCACTGTTTCTTTTGTTAGCTGGCGGGTGCTACTGGCGACCGAGGAGGAGAGAGTAACATACCAACCCAGGCCTTGCTTGTAGCAGAATAGCCCTTCGCGATTTCAGGGAGACTGTCCGCATACTTCCAGCCGGAGATCGTGGGAAGTTCGAACTTGGCATCGCCTCCCAAGGTTGTGGTTATGACACCACCCTTCGCTGGCTTGACGGATGTCTTCTTACCATTCCAATTGACCGAGCATACCGACTTGGGCGCAAAGATGCTGACCTTTGTAGAATTCTGGATATCTCCGGTGAGCTTCAAGTCACAGCCTTCCAATCTAGCCGAGCGAACTAAGTAGGGACCATGGACGAGGACTGATGCATGTCAGCGAGTCTATCAAACTATTTGTATACCGCCATCAAAGTGGACTTACCAGTGTTGTTGCCGGCCTCGGCAGGGTCATTGTTGAGAGGAGGAGACCAGAATACATGGGCAGCAGACCGATCGAGAAGAACAATGCGTGTTCCATCACCAAGCTCAACCACGCTCATACCCGCTCTCTGCATGAAAGATACTGTCACATTGTTTGCTCCGGGGTGAATCTCGATGTTCGCAGTGCGTCCTTTGTCGGCGAACTTGGCCGAATTCACTCCCTTCACGGTGAACTCTCCAGATTCACCAGTGGGGACCCAGAGAGCCAGCACTTCTTTACCATCGATAACAGCATAGGTAAGGACTTCTGCCGTAGAGTAAAGGAGCGTCTTCGAGCCGAAGTTGAAGTCTGTGACGATGATCTTGGACTGGTGACCATTGAGAGTGATTTGGGAGCCGTATTGAGGAATAGTGACTTGTCGCGTAGTTAGCAGATTATCATTGTGATATACACGATTCAGACTGCAGGAGGTAACATACGGGCACCATCGGATGTGTTAACCTTAACTGTGAACTTCTCGACCGTTCCAGAGGGAGTGTATTCGTGCTGAGTCACGTAGAAAGCCGCGCCATTGTCAGGGTTCCGCAGCTCAGAAACTGAAACAGCTGGGTTACTCGAATATTTCGTGCTCTGTTGACCCCTGTTAGCGTTTCGCCGTCGACGACATTGTTCTGATCTACTTACGTTGCCTAAACGATCGACTTTAGACAGATCCTGGGCGACTGTATCCTGGGGTTAGCTTGGCAAGCTTCCACATATCGGACAAAAGAGGCGTACTTTTCGTGAATTGAGTGAGCACTTTCGTCTCATAGTATTTCTCAATAAGCTTTCGGTTCTCCGAAATTGGAGAAGAGTAATCGTAACTCGTCGCTGGGCTCATCAGCACCTGTGGCATAAATTCGACTTGGGGATAACTCACCGACATCTGTTGAGCCGTGCCAGCCCCAGTTTGTACCGCCATACAACATGTACAGCGAGATAGCACTGACTCTTTGATAGATCAGGTTTCGGTAGAAGAGGTTCGCGAAATCCGGGCCAAGATCATCCGGGCAGCCTCCTTGGGGTCCACCCCATGGGTTGTATGAACCGCCCTGGAACTCGGGCATAAAGCTTGGCTGAGTGCTGCAATGGACATTAGGATGTGTAGATAGTCTCAGACAGGGCAAAACTCACGGTGATAATTTCTTGAAGTAGCTGATTTGAAGGTAAGTCAGTATTTCACTCATACAAATTCGTGTACTATCGCACTTACTCGTAGTAGGTCAAGGTTTTCTGAGATAGTTTAGCATAAATCACCAGAGAAGGCAGGGCGTTACTCACATATGGGATATACTCTCCGTTAGTTGAGAGACACTCACTGACATTGCAGGTCCAGCAAGTGGGATAGCTGTCCACGCCAATGACGTCGACATTTCCGGTAGCGTTGGAGAGGTCCTTGGACCATGAGTGACCGTTCTGGTATATATCAGCCAAAATTTCTGTTTCTTCAGCAAGCGAGCGTAGTGCCCTACCATGTTCGGAAGATTATGGATCAGAGGAGCATCAATGCCATTTTCCCGAGCAACATCCTCCAGATACTGCATGTATTCCTGGCCAGACGTGTTGGGCTCCTGGGTTTCCTCGTCAAGCCACTGCTCGGCGTACTCATTCTCGATCTGATACAGGATGATATTTCCGCCGTTAGTGATGAGATGAGGAGCAATGATTTTGGAAATGTTAGCCCAGTACGGGGTCAAAGCCTCCAAGTACCGAGGGTCGTTATTCCGTAGTTTTCCATAGGCACCTGTAGTTGCCCACAGAGGGAGACCGCCAGCATTGGCTTCCGCATTGACGTATGGGCCTGGTCGGATAATCATGTAGAGGCCTATCTCTTTGGCTAGAGTCATGATCGAAGTGAAGTTGTGGGCTCCGTTCTCGAAGTCAAGAACGCCGGGCTTGGGGGTATGATATCCCCAGTGATTGTAGATGGAAAAGGCAGTAAAACTATCAGATTCGTCATTAGCGTGTTGACAAAGGGCGTCAAGAATCTAGGACTACCTACCCAGCGGCTTTGATCTTCTCGAGTAGATCTCTCCATAATTCGGGCCTGATAATCCATTAGCTAGAGCGTTGCCGTTGTGGAACTCTTGCCTTACACAGGAATACGCCAGTAATGGAACTATATGATGTTAATGCATTTGAATTATCCAGAATATAGGCGATTGGGTAAACAAACCTCTCCAGAGAAAACGAAATGTCTCTGACCATTAATCAAGAAACTATAGTGATCCCTGTGTAGCCGTGGTGTCAGAGCCAACCGCCTTGAATCCGCAATTTGACTGAACCCACCATTCAACAACGTCTGTCAAACCATTGTCGTGCAACGGCCAACGGGTTGAGTTCTGCTGACCAGAAACGCCAACGAAGGACGCCCCCAAGGCAAGCCCGCTGAGCACGGTCTTGGAGATGAGCATCTTGTGAGTCTGCCTGGCAAATCCCTGAGATCCAAACTTGATCTCATGTCGCGGACGGGGACTCTTGCCCTAATAAATAGTAGCATGGAGGACGCCAAGTAGCCGGTCAAAATCCATCGTCGTTTTACCCCACACTAGGAACAATACCTGAATGGAGTAAAGAACATTGCATCATTGTGAGTTTGTGGTCGCTAGATCGTGCCACTCCAGCGTACATTCGACATGCATCCTTGGCGATATTAAGGTTTGTACGAATTTGAGGCATAAGATACATCATTCCTCCAAGCTACTAGTATACTGATATACAGCTTTCAATTCTACATCGATCATAGGGACTTGTATATTTTGATAGGTTATCAACGTTCAAAAGATAGTCGTTGACGGTTGACTGGGTTGAAATTGCTTAAACTCCCTGGGGTTGTGTTTATCCGGGGGTCCCGCGCGTTGTTTAATTTCCACTCACCTCCACAATCCGGCCGACTTTAATAAATCCCCACAGGCTCGGCGGGACTTTCATATAAATTTTCCGTCCGTATAGGAGACGTTCCGTGAAGCCGACGCCGCCGATGTCGAACTACCCGAACTCTCGTATTGGGCCTTTTAAGGGTCTTGATCCCCACAGCCGACAAGACGCGGCTAATACAAGTCTGATTCAGGGTAACAACCGAGCCATGAATCTATTCTTACAGGCTACAGTCTAACAGACGGTAAATTCCGAAGGCGCGCCGTCTGTGCTATACAGAGCTAACCGACCAATAACGAAGCCTAGTCCCTGGTCAACCGCACTTAGTAAATTGGGTGAACTTCCCATCGCGGTTATATTAATGCATAGACTATCATTTTTACCTAACCCAGAAACTTCCGAACCATTTCTACCCTATCATATCACCCGTTAGCCAATTCTCGGGGTCACTTCGGCATTACCCACACTGGAAATATGTACTTACGTAGCGAACGTGCCCGCGCTCACAGGCATCGCCCGAAGAAGAGCCGGTCCGAGGCCATAAAACAGTCCTCTCAAGCCACCAGTGACCCAAGTATGCCGAAAAGCGTATCTCATGCTGCGGTATTTTTTCTCGGCCCCAAATCCATCGCTTTGCATCTTGCTCTTGATCACGTCCAATGGGTGACTCAGTAGCCAGAGCGCCTCCCCCGCAAGACCTCCACATAATGCGATCTGCCAGTTTGGGAGTTCTTCGCGTTTCTTCTGTTGACGGTCCATGGCAATGCCCACGAGGCCTTCATATGCTGCAAACCACACTCCGTAGCCGTGGATTTCTCGGAGGAGAGTCACCGCCTGTCCTCGATAGATACCGGCGATGCCGCCGGTACGGATGAGCTTGAGAGCACAGTCCCAGGGACCGTTGTATATTCTGGCTGCGCCGTGAGGTTGCGTTTGTAAGCGGATACGGATATGTTCTACTGGACCAGAGATGATGCTGGTGGCTACTCCGGCTCCTGCACCGGCGAGATAGAATTGCGATAAGGATAGGGTTGAATCATGTCCTGGGCGTCTATCTTTATTGTAGAACTCAATGGCTTGTCGGATCCCATGGAAAGCACCGAATTGAATGCTGACCTGGAGAAGGTTAGCTAGAGGTGCGTTCGTTGGGTGGCTAGATGGCCTACGCAAGCTCCAACGCCCAACAGCGGCATAAGCGTTCCCTAGCAGGTCAGTAGCTTATTCCAACCAGCTTTTAAAAATTCCCATACTTTGTAAAATGCCAAAGGTCCTTCTTTGGCCCAGATGTTGCGAGTGGTCGACAAAGCATTCCCTCCGTTCTGGGTTTGTAGCCGGACCTTGACTAGATCTGATGGATATCATTAGATTGAGATTAACCAGATAAATGTCCTCACCATAAGTCACATACCGAAAGGCTGGCCTAGACACCATTAGTTCTATCTACCATTCACATTGTACAGTAAATGGTACTTACCGATCAAGACCTGAGCAGCACCACCAGCCGCTCCCGCTGTGAGATCCGTAACAGTCTCCCTCCAAACAGCCACATTGGGTTCGTTCGTTTTCAGTTCCGAAGCCATGATGTGACAATTATTGCTATAACCCGACCAAAAGAGCATATATATAAGTGCTCTAGAGCCCTGCTGGCCAAAGCCCACAAGTCGGATTCTAAACCGAATTGTGGATACTTCGGTGTTGCATTCCGAAAGAGAATGTACAATGTCGGGCGATAAATACCGAGCATGAGACGCAATACGATGCTTAATTAACTAATTAAAAAGCGAAGTATAGTATCCCCGACTTACAACATGTCACTCGCCCTGGGAAAACGCACCTGACATCTTTCTTGGCTGCTCAACGGCGGAGCACGCCGTCATCTGGGAAGCCTGGCATCATTCAGGACTCCTCCAGGACTCCTCCAATTCGCAATGAGCCAAATGTATGACCACTTCCTCTCCGTTGTATCTCACAGCTAACGGGGAAAACCCAGTCTTCATACGCTAAAGGGTCAGTGGAATACGCAAAGCTCCAAGATGCCATCGACAAGCTCAAGCGCCAGCTGCCCATTAGGACTCCCTTGACAATTAACTTGAAGGTAGTATGTCAACTACTCCTGCAACAATAGAAGCACGTATCCATGTCTTAACTCAATACCAAGATCCAATATTACTCAATCAACACATATACCATCCCCTCCTCACACCAACAAACAATCGCCACCTAAGCAGAAGCCACAACCGACCAAACCAACGAAATCATCGAAAAGGCCCTAGACGCCAAACCCACCTGAGAAAACATGACCTTCACCAGCCGAGCATCCACCTTCCTCCGAGCCGCCGAACTAATCTCCACCAAATACCGCTACGACATCATGGCCGCCACCCATGCTAGGCCAAGACAAGAATACTAGGGCTAGTGGTACTAATGACAAGGCGACGAGCACTAACTTGCTGTTTCGCTTTACGAGCATGAGAAGTATCAAGGAGGATTTCCAGTTAGCAGATGAGGTGACATACCCTTCAAATGAAGTATAAGTGGATGTAAAACTATACACTGGCATGCCCACAATATTGACAAACAGCAACCAAACAGAAGATATATACAAATCAGAACAGATCTATATATACAAAGAAAATGCTATTGAGCAAGAGATCCAAGAGAAAAGAAACCTACGGGTCATTCTGTCCGTTAAAGATCTTTTCAATCTCCAACCAATCCGAGTGGTCTACACCGGTAAGTGGCAGGGATGGATCAAAAAAACTGGTGTAAATCCCCTCCGCCTCCACCGAAAGGTCGAGATTCCAATCCCAGTCCACTTGCATATCAAATATCGCATTAGCGGCATCCGGGTGCATCCACGTGTCCAGAAGCCGGCTTTCATCCCGGTCTTGTTCCCAGCATTCGGTAGCCACGGCCGTGTATTGGGATGGTGGCTGTGGAGGAAGGGCCGAAGCCGATGTGTGAGAGCCCGTTGCGTCTACTCTCGGGCCGAGCAAAGATAAATTGATTGCACTCGGCGAGCCTCCATCTACTTCTTCGTCTTGCTCTCTATCTGCGCCTAGAATATGGTTTGGCCATACGTGCAAACAAGAATGTGTGATGTCTTGTAAACGTCGCTCGGCGGCTAGGTTACCAGCTCGGGACAGAAACCGAAGAACATCGAATGCTTGGTCTAGGGCTGGGGGAGGCTGATCCTGAGCCTTGTCCACGAGGCCCATCATGACTAGAACAAAGGCGCCGGAAAATGTAGCGTCCAAATCGAAAAAGCCATATCGGGCTGCAATGATGGTTAGTGGGACAGCCTGGGATGGAAATAGGATATTACATACGTATGGTCTGTTTTTGCTTAAGTGCGTGAAGAATGGCTAGACTTTTCGTCGCGGCCTCATTACACGTCTCACATAGGCGGCCTAGCGCTGCTGGGAGAGGCTGCAGTGCTTGTTGATTATTTTGTCTTTGGACCTCCCGACGAACACGTTGCAGAAGAACAGGGCGAGTACAAAGTATAATGGCCTATCGACCCTCTGGTTAGGTAGAGCCATATAGTACCTTTCTGGGGTTGACTGACCTGGAACAACATCAGGTAGAGCGACGCGCCTGTCCGTGTTACTGTCTGCAAAGGACGGCTGAAATCAAGGACAAGAGCAGGGGGGAAAGAACGGCCTGTTTCATAAAGATCCTGAAGGATCTTTTGGATTTTGCGGACAAGCTCCATTTGAGTAATGGATGTATTTCCATATAGAGCTAATATCTCGTTAGAGGCGGGACGTATCGCTTGTCCATCAGAAATAACACATACACGACATGATCTCATCCGTAGCACGCGCAATACGGACATTGATAGCCAAAGCAATGGGGGACTGAAACCCAATGGCTTGCCGAGGCAGCTCAGCGCGCAGCTGTCGCTCATCTGAGCCAGCCGCCAGCCCTAGGCCGGAAGAAAGACGTCTACACCATCAGGTTAGTACTTGAGTCTTACATACATAGGCTAAAGACCTGCCGATCCAGCATGTACACTGTCCACCAAAGTCTCACGCGATGAGCTGTCTCTGAAGGCAGACAGCGTTGTTCACGGGCTGGTTTATCACAGCCCAAGGCTATAGCTAGTCGTAAAGCGAGGCCGATCTGTATCCGGTTAGTCATTGTGCCTGGTTTCAGTTCACCAGTTCTTCATACATATAGATACGCATCATGCTTCCGGTCGCACCACTGGAGGTAGGTGGCGACGAGTGTTAGGATCTCAACAGCAATAGCCCCTTCCTCGCCCAATTGATGCAAGGGAGACAACCGTCTCATTGCTTCTGCAAAAAGACTCGCACCTGGGGGTTGGGAGGAAGGGTCTTCTACATCCATCAGCTTGGCCATTGCCATGACAAGCAGATACTCGGTGAACCAGGTCGTGTGCATCTGGCGTTCCTGTGTTTGGTCACCCTGGAAGAGCAGTACCATGTTATCAGAAAAGGTGCGGGGGTCAAAAAAATGCTGGCTAACACCAAGGTAAAAGAGGAACCGATCGAGTAGATGCTGTGACTCCTCTAAAGATGGGATGGTCGGCACAGCATTTTCGCTGACCAGTGGCCTCGCCGACGTCCATTTCGTTGCAGCTTCAGTGGAGCCTCTGTTATCGGGGGTCCGTAAGATTGCGCTGTTGGTTGGGTGGTTCCTATCAAGAAGTGACTTGACTTGGGATTCAAATGCCGGTCCTGAAGTCAAATCGGTTGCTAATTCAGTCAGTCAAAGTTCTATGATGAACGAGCTACCGACTTACCTGGGCTAATCCCCGCGTCGCTTTCTTGATAAGGCATGGCTTCAGCTGTGTATTCATTGCGAATACCTGTGCCCGATGTGGCAGGGGGAGCTGCTAATCCTTACAAGTCATGATTTGTCCGTGACTCCTTAGCATTGTTTCCCACATACCTTGCGAAAGAGTATTAAGTTGCTCTTCATATAATCGAATCTTATCTAGTAGATTTTTGACATGTCTATGTATTGAACTGTCAATCAAAGCCCCCCATTGTTTGTGAAAGAAAGGTGGACATACGCCTCGGTATACCTTCTACGACCGGCATGGCCAGGTACACATTCCCAGTTATGTCTAACGCAGCTGCGACAGGGCTGATCTCCAGAGCATTTCACCTTACGTCGGCGGCAAGACTCACATCTATAGAATGTCAGTATGGTACCGTACCGTTACTGCGTGGATTGGACCTTCGGATGGAACCTCCGAAGATTATCAGTACTCACGCATTGGTCGCGCGCGAATTTGTAGTCACCATCTTCAAATGCTGTCATAAGAGCAATTGGATTGGAATACCAAGTATTCGACAGCACTAGTAGTATCGTGTATTACGTCTATGAGTGAAAGAATCCATGGAAATCGTCGGTACTCAAGATAGTTGAGGTTGTTCGAGTGGAAGGTGGGTGGGGTTTAACTCGGAAGAGATCCCGGTCCCGGTCATTAAATTAAATAAATCAAATATTATATTTGAACTAAACGGTAAACCCTAACTACCGTAGTTCGTGGTTACAAATTTCCACCCAAGATTCAAGATACATACATAGAATTTTCCCCATATCCATAACAGCCTGGATATATGGTCCGATATTGGAGTTTTATCAGTACGCCGTACAGTGCCATAGTCTGGTTTGCTCTTTTGGCTCATTTTTACCGATATATCGGATGTGGACAATGTGCCTTTGACACTTACTACCGTGTATTGATTGAGGCCCATACGAAAGAATCCGAGAACAATAGTGGGATTCTAGAGTAAACTACCACCGAAGACTAAGCATATTCTTTATCCGACGCTTGGCCTCCGTCTTAAGAGCATAATATTCCTGCTTCGTCCGTCCTACCGCATCACGATTCTCCACGGCCCGACGCAGAAGGTACGATAGACAATCCCCGAGAGTTCCCCAACTGAGACACTTGTATACTTCAGGAGACGCCTTTTGTGCCGCTTGACTGCTGTCATCACGAAGCTGCAGCAGACGACAACTAACCTCGTCCGCCATCCCCAGCAACTGTCCATACTGCACCTTAGTTGTGGGTTGCCCAGCGGCAAGTCGGTCCTTGTATAAGGAGTCGGCTGCTAGAGCACTTTCCTTATTATGTGTAGCAAGAAACAGCTCTGCAGAGGGGAACTGTCGTTCAACCCCAAAGGAACCGTATTGGCGGCGCAGAATTCCAGCTGCAATTGCGTTGTAAGAGTCATCTGTACCCGGTTTTGTATCATTAATCAAATGGCGTGGCTCGGAGTTGATATATGCGCCTCGGACTAGTTTCACACCCAGAGTGAACCCTTCCTTGTCTGCTATGCCAAGATGGGAAAGAAGATTCTCGGGAGTTGACTTGAGATATGCTTGGTAAGTATTGTATACCACGGCAATACCGTTTCGATTGTAGCGACGCATCAGATCTAGAGCAACAGCATCAATACCGGATTGGACAGACTGCTGCTCTGCGTCGACAAAGATGCGTGCATTACGCTCAATAGCACGAGTGCAGACATCCTGCAAAGCAAATATCATCTGCTCCGGTAAGGGCTGGTTGGAAGAGAGCGCATCCATTACTTGAGGACCTGCCCCAGTGAGTCTGAAAGTATCGTGTTAGCCTTTTAGCAAATAGCCCCGACGGGGAATCAGCTCACTTCAGGGCCAAGAAATCATCAGCTCCCACCATTTCGACCGTCTCCAGAACCCCTTGCCTCCAGGCTTCAATTTCAGGGCTCTTTGTCGCTTGTGCGTTGGCCTTCTCATTGTTCGTTGTAGGGCTATTGGCCTTCTGGGATGAGGCGTCGACCACAATTTCTCGAGCGTATGTAAGGATGACACCTTTAAAACCCATGTGCTTGATCCGGTCAATAGTACCAGTGACTTCGGCAGCGTTCTCCCCAGCGCAGAAGTGGTTGTAGAATGTTGTTTTTAGGATCCCGCGTAATATGGCATTCTTATTCACATCCAAGAAAGATAGTCGAGGGTGAGCGATGACGGAGAGCGTCCGCAACGCTGGAGTCAACAGCCATGGGTGGGACGAAATAGTAGCCACTAAAAGTGATCGCCATAGCATCTTACCTGGCAAAAGAGAGTGTGGCGGCAGTTGACCTTTAGGTCCAGATACGGTCGATCCATCTCGACGCAGCCAGCGCGGGTCATGTCGGCCTCGAGATGTATTCACTGCCAACCGAGCCCCTCGGAAAGAGCCACTAGGCGGTCTTGAAGCCATAGATACAAAGTGCTAGTTGAACTACTCAATACCAGCATAGACAGTAAGCTATAAGGCTGGTATAATATAAACAACCAGAATAAGGAAGCCCCACATCGTCCGAGTGGTTCGGATCATATCCGAAGCTGTCGGGGGTTGTCTCCGAAAAGGCGTATGTCAATGGAAGGGCGTGTTTCAACATCAACGATTGCTATCAAGATCTATACCCTATGAGTAAAGAGCCATTAGGTAATGATCCTTATCGTTCAACGTGGAACTAATCTTATCAATCCCTGTCGCTTCGGCCCTTAACAGAGTCAAGGAGACAAGAGCGAATGTTAGCTAGTGACGATATTGGCAAGGATCACTGGTCCTTGCTCTTATAGTCTGTATCTAGCATAGTTACAGTCAATTCTTGACATTTTGACCAAATGTTAACTCGTAGTTGAATCGTAGGTAGGTACTTAGTACTCCGTACTACCTGATATAGCTAGTTACTAAATACGGTTAGATTAAGATGGAATTGTGATCGAAAAAAGGGCAATATCGGATACCAGTGGCAGTTCCGAACACCCACCGCCTTCCGCCGGTGGGTGTTTGGCAGCTTAAAGGAATTTTCAGCGTAAAGGAATATTATCAATTTCGTACCTTTTTGAAGCTATACAAACTATAAAAAATGCTCAAAACATCTAAAATTTCAGATTTATATGTAGATAAGGCCATTGAAGCTGTCTATTTTGAAAAAAAAAAAAATCTAATATTGCAAAGATTGCGCGAGAATTCGGCTCCATGGCCGTATCCACGATAGGAGAAAGCCTTGCACAGCTCGAGATGTACTATACAGAGTATTAGTCGATTATTGATATATTGCTTTATTAAAAGACTTTCTCCTGATCTTAAATTAGGCCCTGTAGTTTAAAGGCCAGAGAAGAAGAAGTGCTTAGATACAGAGGATGTCGGACAGCTTCAATTCTGATATACTCAGCTTACCAACTTCTTTAAAAATATCCCTGCTTTTCTCGTGTATAATTTGTGCCTTACATAGAAAACAAAACTACAGCTTCAGATACAGGATTGGTAGAGGAATCGGGTGATTAACTTTATTTTATCGATTCTAGGCGTTTAGTGGTGATAATGTGAATTGCTTCAATTTCTTCCTTTACGCTGAAAATTCCTTTACGCTGCCAAACACCCACCGGCGGAAGGCGGTGGGTGTTCGGAGCCGCCACTGATACGCCGAGGAAAGGTAGCTGGGAGTCTATCTTTCCTAGAACAGAAAGCGGTACTCCAAGATTCCGCGCTAGTAAAGACCGCTTGAACCTCGTGGCCAGGAAATGGGCCCTCCAGTAGTGTTATAGACCTCCTCTAGCTCAGCCGACTTCTGTTTATTCAGCTTCAAAATTGATAGGAATGTTAAGGTATCTATTAATACTACTCTTAGTTATTGCGTGTAGCTTCTTATAAGCCGAAAAGTGTAATAGAATGACCCACCAAAAGATCCAGCACCTGACGGACCATCTCAGAAAACGTTCAAAAGTTCTGCCGGCTCAATGAATCTTATACGGTTACCGCCTTGCTTGATCTGATTTAGCCTCTCAATTAAATTGCGGAGGTTCATTGTCTCCGCACGAACGATCCAATTCCTAAATATCCTTTTAATCCTTGCGATATAGAGTCAATCCAACCTCTCCTCTCCATTATGGCCTCTACCCAGAAAGCTCGACGTCTCATTCTAACCACCGCGGTGGTCTCAATCACCATCGCCGGAACACTCTACGGCGCCGGTATCAAGACCGACCGAGAGGTCACCCAGGTATGGCCACAGGATGCCACTGATATTTCCCCGCCTGTTTCAATTGGCTAACTACTTTTTCTCCGCGAGTATAGACAGTCCAGAAAAAAGAGGAAGCTACAATAGACGAACGAATTACGTCTCTTCGGGACATGCGGCAAAATCTAGCGGCGAAGAAAGGGCTTGTTGAACAGCAGATCCGCGATCTTGATGCTCGAATTGAGGAAAGGAAACAGAAAGGCCTTGACGGATCAAAGAGGGAGCCTCCTCATAATGGCTAAATATGAGGCCATGGTTACAGAATTAAGTTTGAGGTTGGTGTTCCTTGAGAAAAATGACTTTGCTCTCCGACCCTTTGTGAAACCCTGATACCTATTCTTTGTTTCGCAGACAATAGGCCGTACTGGATTATCTATAATAATATAATGTGGGCTACCCCTTCGGTATATCGAGCCCTGCGCTAGGCTTGCTGGTTGCTACCAGGGTGATTTGCCCTCCGTGGTTTCGATAGGCAAGCTGAAACCAGTTTGAGGTTTGGTTTGACGACGAGATCACTATAGCTCTTACCGTGCTCGATCATCAATTTCTCTCCATATCGCGTCGCAGTCCTCATGCATTCACATTTAGATTGGGCCAAAGAAGCGGTCCAAGGCTGTTGCAACTCGAGAGTGGGCAGGTATGAGGGAACGAATCACTTAAATAAGTGTATGGGTCGGCCTCTAGCCGCGCGGATGCTGTGCATCCTTCAAATAAATTATTCCAGGCCCAGTTGCTTAACCAGGATATGGCACAACGATGAGCACCACTCAGTTACATCTAAAGATGTTTCAATTGAAATCTCATGTTCTATTTCTAATGAACGATTACGTTATAGGGGTATATTCAACTTGGATCGCCTTTATGAATATGTGCGTTGTCCGAAACTGGACTGGATAACTTCTCGGTGTAACGCCAGAGACTTCACAAATGAAAACACAAGTATATAAAAAGATAAAACGAGGGTCGCTGGCCCAACAAGATACGGCCAGCATGTCGTTTCCTTCCACGGCCAGATAATAACCAAATCATAATACATCAATCATCTAGAATTCCACGCGAGAGCGCCGCGAGGCTTGCTTCATAACGTGCAGGATTGTGGTCACTGAACATTCCTGATCCGAATCTCATTTCTCCAAAGACGGATTCGACGTCTCGAATAAACTTGAGCTGGACTCTAGTTGCTGGCCGACCTAGCCGCGGATGGCCATCATCACCCATATCGGACGTGAAAGCGTCCCGCTGCAGGACGCGCATTGTCTCGACCACGAATACCTCCCCCGGAGGCATCAGCTTAGGCGCGAGCATTTCCTCTCTAAGCATTTTGAGAGTCTTCCAGGCCCAAGCATCTTCGCCAATACCGTCACCAGCATGCTGGACTATAGGCGGCTCGTTGACGTAGAACTTATTAATGATGCTCTGGCGTAAGCTATTCCAAACACGGCCTTGTACATGCGATTTGGTTCCTGAAACGTCACTCTTGAAAGCCACCGACACCGTATGCATATCATGCAAAATTCCTAAAGAGAGGCTGGGTACCACATCATGACCGTTAACAATCGTCGTGATTAGCCCACGTGTCGCACGGCGAAGAAAAGGGGACATGGCTGCAGGTGGACCATATGCGTAAACGTGTATAGGTCGTCCCGAGGGAAGAAAACAAGCCGTCTGGTTAGCCTCGCTGCTTCCAGTTAGGAGTAAACGTTGCGCGGTGGCTTGATATGAGGCAGTCACAAACGATGCCCCGAAGCTATCATTCGTAGGTTCCGATATCATAGTAGCTAATAGTGCAGCAACGCCTCCACCTAGCGAGTGACCGCATAGCACCACACCGTAATCTGGGAATTCTTCCAAGGCAGCTCTAATTGTAATCATAACTTTCCCACCTCCTCCCATCAACAGTCGTTGCGCAGAAGCATGCATACCCTTATGAACTTTCCAGCTCTTTCCTTGCCATTCCAGGTCATCATAATCACAGGTCATATCTGTGAGGATATCTTCGAAGCCCCAAGTTCCCCTAAGCGTCAAGACAACGGCCTTC
This sequence comes from Aspergillus pseudotamarii, assembly GCF_009193445.1. NCBI lineage: Eukaryota > Fungi > Ascomycota > Eurotiomycetes > Eurotiales > Aspergillaceae > Aspergillus > Aspergillus pseudotamarii. The sequence continues at coordinate 48,864 of NW_022475128.1, read as the reverse complement.
GATTCATGATCTAAGAACAGGTAATGGACAAGAGGAAAGCCGGTCTCCGTCTCCCCAGCAGCGTTTGACCCACCTGCGGGATCGACAAAGGATGATAAAAGAATTGTTGAAGCCGGTAGGCCGGTGTGATCTGAAAAGTCGCTGTGCTCTCGACTGTCAGATTCTTGATATGCAAGAGCCTTAGTCGTTGGTGGAACACCCATGACTTTGAGGGCATTTGAACCATAAGATGCCGAGGAAAACCGGAGGAAACGCCTAATATTTTGCACAAAATGCTTTTCGGGAAAGATTCCTGGTACAAGTCCATCGCGGCTTAATGCTTGCATAGTTTCCATATCATCATAAGCGCTCTTGCGGGACCGATGTGCGAGTATGAGTGAGGTCTCCGAACCAGCCGTCGCTAAAGAGTATATGCTGGGAGTAAACGTATGAGAGCCTCTGTGCAAATTTGAGGAGCTTGGACGCCCATCATTGACAGACACAGACATGTCCGTCTCAGACCGTGTGACTGACATAGAACTGCTGCTACGCACATGTGTCCTCACACCTGCAGAAGATCTTGGGCGCACGTTTGTCGAATAAGCATCGGTTTGCTTCATGAAAGATTCTTCATTCTTCTCATGTATTGCATAGAACTCAGGCATCGGACTCCTTTCGGGGGCCATTTCCCGTGCGCTAGTACCTCGTACTGTTGAAGGGACAGACAGTCGAGAGCTTTGTAAAGGCGATCTTGGTGAGCCTCGGTTCGCTACAGGCGAAACTCGAGCCTTGGAGGAAATTGGCGGCTTTTCCGGTTTTGCTTCTGCGGTAGGTTTCAAAGATTGCCTGGGAGCTGATGGTTTTCTTTCAGGGACAGAGCCTTTGGAACCCTTGCTGCGTTGGACAGAATGAACAGGTGGCGTGTTAGACTTGTCCTTCGCTGATAATCGCTTACTCTGGTCACTTCTCTCAACACTCGCCGGCTTCACTTTCTGTGCAATCCTCGTCAGGGAGCCTTTCCCAAACGAGCCTTTCGAAGTAGTGTCGGCTTCGTTTGAGGGGGTTAGAGGAGATTCTGTACGGTATCGTTTAGAGCTGTTAGAATTAGCGAGTAGCGTTGGCTCGTATGAAGATTTATCCAATCTATTCATTCCCAGAAAACGAGCGTTTCGATGGCTGCCATCCCCAATTTCAGCTTGGGTGGTTTGTATTGGCTTGTCTTGGGGTATAGCATGACGGTGATCTACGATAGTAGGTTCGACGTCAGGGAGTGAGTCAGTAATCGCAATACCTTGACTCAAGGAAGGACTCTGGTTGTCATGGTCAGAACTGATCTCGTATATGTCCGAGATATCGTCTCCACGTGATAGCCTCACGTCTGCACTTTGAGATTTATTGAAAGCCGTTCGAAAAACAACAGTGTGCTTGGGAAGTTGGGGAGGAGTCGAACCTCCACTACCGCCAAAGCACTGGTCGTTACGGAACCTTTCTTCGATCACCATCGTACCAGGCGGAGCAGCAATTTCTGCGCTGTCATCATCATAGATATCGACAGTAATAGTACGTGCAGTGACTAGATCAGTCTTGATCGAGGCACGACAGCCTTGAGGAAGTTGCTTCATAATATACAACCGGATCTCATCGTCGGACATTTGATGGTCTCCTAGAGGAAGCGAAAGGGAATGTTTCTCAGTCATATCACCCCTACTCGCCGGACGCTGCACAGCATCGAAGGTTTCGTCGTCATTGCCGGGCGATATGAAAGATGAACGCCTCGTTTCATCGTGAAAGTCGCTCCGAGGCCTTCTTGTAAGTTCTATCTGGTGCATCCCAACAACATCTGCTCTGACGCCATTATCCAAGATGACAACATCCCAGATTGCCTCGTCCCCACCATTCGTACGTATTTGTCGTTCTGTGTTTTTCCTTCCCCAACGTTGAAGCATGGCGAACCCAACTGTGCCTACTAGGAGGTCACCGACGCCAATGTTATCATGAGTCATAGACTCAACGCTTGGGTTCCGAAATTCTCTTCGGATAAGTGTTATGATAGCAGCTATGGCCCTTGACGACTCAGTTGAGCCGAGTATTGCATCAAGAGTAGACAAAAGGGCCTGAGACATATTTGAAGCAGATGAAAGAGTTGTAGAGGAGAAATGGAACGTTGCAGCGACGAAGAACGACGCAGACGTGACCGACTTGTGCAGAGCAGCAAGCTAACCATGAATCAGCCAATGTAAGTCAAATTAGAGTAGGCACTATATCTGAACTTACGCTTCGCTCTAGTATAGATTCTGCTTCTACTTTGCCATGTTCTCCGCTGCTCCTGGTAGCCACATCCCGCCCGGCTCTTGTCAGGACGCCTTCGATGACTGCTCTACTGAGCTCCAATCCCGTCAGCGTGGTAGCTCTTGCTCCATCGATAGCCACTCCTCCGAAAAAAGTCCCGACTCGGAGAGAGAGCGAAGTAGACTGGGTCACAAAGGAAACAATCGAAGCCACTGGACGTGGAAGTAGAGTCGCGCCTGATGTTGCGGGTGTATGGCTTGCGCCGTCATCCTGGGCCACTTCCAGATCAGGTTGGGCCTCAACTCGCCTCAACATCGGCACAAGGCCGAATATATTAGGCATTGCGAATCATTAAACAGATCACCTGAACCTTTCTTTCTTATTGTATTAACATTAAAAGGGTGTTTAGGATCCATGAGCGAACACATCCAGAAACAGGAAGAACTACATTCGTGGCAATGGCGATGAGACAAGAGATAATGTAAGTACGCTTTGCCAAATTAAATCAGCCCGTGGGATGAGGTTGCGTCAGTGACCGGGTTCCTGGCGGAAAGGCAATGAGGTGTACGGAGTAAGTCGTCTTGTAGATCAGCACCAAGCGGCAAGGTACAAGTCATCCTCCGCCTTCCGCGCATTAATCAGGGGGGGAAATTAAGTCCGTTGAGGAGAGTGTCGAATATTTGACATGTGATTTCCAGCTTCCGCCCAACAAGTTATTTAAAATCTACTTCCTTTGGAACCGGTTCTCGGTTATCAGAACCATGGAATCACATCTCATGATTAGCCGTTTTCTAAATACATACTAACTATTGATTCAGAACTTTATTCGTGATCGTTATTTGTTTTCACGGTTTATTCATTGGCCTTACATATCCGTACATTTGCTGTCTTAAATTCTACTCGCCGATTTCCATGACCGAGGAAGCACACTGATCTTATGACAGACCGCTATACATACAAACCAATAATAATCATTTTGGTCTTGTCACATCATAGCCTTCTGGTCTCCTGGATACTGGACTTTCCTGACTCTATCTCGAGTACATTCGGCGACGGTGCAAATACCGGACAAACCCATAGTCTGCCACAGATCGGCCAGCAGCCCCTTCATCACCGATTTGGCTCCCTCTCTTCCGTTGATTGCAAGCCCGTATACTACAGGTCTGCCTACAAACACTGCTTTGGCCCCTAAGCATAGAGCTTTCACGACGTCTGCACCAGTCCTGATCCCGGAATCGAATAGGACCGTCATCTTATCACCGACAGCTTCCACTATCTCAGGAAGCACATCCAAGGAGCCAATGGCACCATCCACCTGTCGGCCTGTAGAGTGTCAATAATCAATTTAAACGGCATTATCAGGTGGTGGTATACGGACCCCCATGGTTAGAAACAACAATCCCATCACATCCAGCTTTGAGAGCAAGCTTTGCATCCTCTACATGCTGAATCCCTTTAAGAACGATTGGTCCATCCCAATTCTTGCGTAGAAAAGCGATATGCTCCCACGTATGAGGCCGGCCAGGGAACACGTCAGAGATCCATGCCCGAGATGCTCCGACAATATCTTCTTCTAGTTTAGAGCCGGATTCCTTTTCGAACTTTGCACGAAACACCGGGTCAGAGAAACCGATTTGGTTGCCAACACCCTTGATGAACGGGACATAAGCATTGTCCAAATCGGCCGGTCGCCAGGCAAGGGACCAAGTATCCAAAGTTACTACGAGAACAGAGAAGCCATTGTCTTTAGCACGCTTTAACAACGAGAGCGTGACGTCATCATCTTGCGGCCAGTAGAGTTGAAACCATCGTTTTCCGTCCCCATTCGTCTCGGCCACCTCTTCAATGGAACTAGTGCTGGCTGTGCTAAGGGTATACGGAATTCCAACTTCTGCACATGATTCGGCTAGGCCCGTCTCTTTATCCTCATGGAACAAACTCTGGACACCGACGGGTGCCATCAAGATTGGGTTCGGGTACTTTTGGCCAAAGAGCTCCACTGAAAGGTCCTGATCATCCACCTATCCAAGACTATCAGTCACCGAACGGAAAAGGATTCTGTTCAACAAACCTGTCTCAGCATTCTTGGAATACTATACACATTATGTCAGCTACCGCGAAATGTACGGCACGATCGCAAGCTTACAGTTTCCATTGGCGAAACGCCAACCGATTGCTGTCCATGGTAGCCTTTTCACCGGCTCCCCCAGCAACATAATTGAAAGATCGGACACCAAGTGCCTTGCGCGCCTGTTCCTCGAGAAGACGAGGGTCCGTAGTGACATTTGGCTGAACACTTTCTATAGCCCCACGGGCATAGATGACGGACTGGTAATCACCATACCTTTCAGGCATTTTGAATGGTTTCGAATACTATCGGAGTTATGCTCGTAAACGGCCAAGTAATCGGATCGTGATCATCCCATTGTTAACTATTATATTTAGACATAGTTAGTAGTTCCAGGATCAAAGGGGGGGTAAACCACGTGAGCTCTATTTACCTCGGAAACTGGGATATACTCGGTAATGACGTTACTAGACATGAACTGCTATATCTCATCTCATATTCCTGGAAGCAGTTTGTTCAAAACAAGAAAATCAAAGAAAAGAATAGGAAAAAAAAAAAAAAAGCATTTAAAACGGACATATAGAATGGTCTGTTTTTACCACGACCTCCATTACCCGCCAATACAACTTCGCGTGACGAGACAACTCTATACTACTCTATTGAGTGATTCGGTAAAGGATCAACACAAGGACATTCGAAATGATTTGAGTTGGGCTGTCCTGCTGTCATTACACGTAAGAAAACGTCACTGGATTGAAACCCCCTTGCTTACCATGGCATGAAAGTGAGAAGTCCCGTCCATATACCAGAAAGCTGGATTTGCAATGGTTCATGCATTAAAATGTCTGCGGGACAGCGGCAAATCACACTGCTTCTCTTCTTTCCGGGTCTTTTTTTACATAAGTATCGTTTTAAAGTTTCAACCTTGACCGCTGTATAATTCATATGTACCAAGATGTGCCCTTACTTGAACCGTCGAGGGATTGATGTAAAAATGACAAAATTGAGAGGCAAATACCGGGAATTACTAACTGGATGTCGTGATTTGAGTGGCTGAATGATAAGAATTTGTATTGATAGAGAAAAATTTCAATAGCCGGAGCGTAAAACTTTAACCATCATCCCACACCGGGACCAATAGTGGGGTGGGAAAAAAACATGGTCCACTAGTCTAAACATGAGTTAATTTGCCATTATCAATTAAATGAAATGATTCATCCATTGCTTTCTTCAGTGATCTTCTGTTCCTGAATGATCTTCTCCAGGACCCTAGTCTGTTGCCTCACTTAAACCCGCAGGGATCTTTAGATCAACTGCAGATCGGAGATCTTAGCATTCTGCTCAGTATCACACTCTGGCTCGAGCAATCGGAGCGCGGGGTTCCTTACTTGCGGATACTTTTGCCTCAGTGACTCGATCTGTTGCGCGATGCAAGACCAGTCGGTGTGATTGTGTGTTCAGACGCTGAGGACTGGTCAGAGACCTGTCTTTCTTTCTACAAGACGCTTCGTTGAAATTTGTTACTATTCACAGTGGACAGAGGTCAAAATTCAAGTACACCTGTTGAGATCTTGAGCGATAGCCATGGAGTACCGAAGTGAGCCGAAACCGGACGTTGAATCACCCCGACAGGGCAGCAACATGATGGCACCCCAAGAAAACGACACCGGGTCCTCTTTTCTTGAAGGAGAGAGTGAAAAGCATCTGCTCTGGAAAATTGACATGCATATTTTACCGATGGTTGTGCTTCTCTATTTATTCAGCTTTCTGGATAGAGGTCGGTTCCCCTTCTTATATCCATATTCATCCTGATTCGAATGTTAGCCCTGCTGATACGTATCCACCGCAGTGAACATTGGCAACGCTCGACTGTATGGTCTGGAAGACGACTTGGGCCTGGTTGGAAACCAGTACCAGGTCGCTGTGTCTATTTTATTCGTAACCTACTGTGTATGTATGACCCTGACATCTGTGGGCACTGCACAAGATCCCTAACCGTTCAATACAGCTATTTGAAGTACCATCGAACCTGGTCCTCAAGAAACTTCGGCCGTCACGCTACATCGCATCGATTTCGGTTATTTGGGGTATCATAGCAACCCTAACAGGAATCACCCAGAATTATGGAGGGTTGATTGCTTGCCGTCTTCTCCTAGGTTAGTAACAGTCTCGGTTTTGTAGCAATACCAAAGTTCTGATGAAACGCAGGTGTTGTGGAAGCCGGGTTATTCCCCGGACTTATAACATATCTCACCTTATTCTACAGCAAGCGTGAGCTTGCTCTCCGGACAGGGTATCTTTTTAGCAGTGCAGCAGCCGCTGGCGCGTTCGGCGGGCTTCTAGCGTATGCAATCGGATTCATGGATGGCATCAGCGGACTTCGAGGCTGGAGGTGGATCTTGATCCTGGAAGGTATCCCAACCGTCCTCCTAGGAGTGGTGGCGTGGTTCGTTCTAGCCGATGAGCCCGACACAGCTTATTACCTGAATGAAGAAGAAAAGGCCCTGGTGGTTCGCCGGCGGATGCGCTACGTGGGACAAACGGCATCTGCGCAAAAGTTCCACTGGGCGGACGTCAAAGAAGGCGCTCTTGACTGGAGGATCTGGGCGTTTTCCATCGCTCAGTTCGGTATCGATACCATGCTTTATGGCTATAGTACTTTCCTCCCCACCATCATCAAGGGCATGGGCTCATGGTCGACGCCTGAAGTGCAGGCACTAACAATCCCATGCTATGCGCTTGGGGCCTTGGCCTATTTGGTGATCGCTTGGGTCAGCGACCGAACTCAGCGCCGCGGCCTGTTCATTTGCATTTTCTGCGCAATTTCTGTCGTCGGCTACGGAATCCTGATTTCTGATACATCCTCGGGGGTACATTACTTCGGCGCATTACTCATCGCTCTAGGGCTATATGTGGCGGTTGGGCTGCCACTCGCATGGCTTCCTACTACGCTTCCTCGCTATGGTAAACGTACCTTCGCTACAGGTTTACAACTCACGTTTGGCAACATCAGCGGTGTCATGTCACCGTTCTTATACAAAAACAACGAAGCGCCTCGGTTTGTTCGGGGAAATGCCGTAACGTTAGGTCTTGTGGGATTCGCAGGAATAGTGTATGGTCTCATGTGGTTCTACTACCGCCAAAAGAACATTCGCAGAGTCCAAGGCTTCGAGGACGAGAAGGTTACCGGGATGACCGACGAGGAGATTGAGGAACTGGGAGATAAAAGTCCTCGGTTTATTTATAGCACGTGAATGTATAGTACATAGAGCTACTCCTGTGGAATTAAAGATAGACAGCGATCAAATACTTTGCAAGCAAAAGATATACTCCGAGTCGTATTTTGTGTATATATATTCAAGTTGTCGATAGATCTACATTGAAACGGTAACACGATAAAAGGGACAATATGAGAATAGAATCCGAAATAGCACGCCATACATTCAAAATCGATTATTAGAGAATAAAATGGAAAGTTATCGTGGATTCAAGCACCCTGAGTGGAGAGGGTGTCACTCAATTGTTTCACTGGGTTGTGATCTTAAAAATAAGGTGTCTCGGCAACTTCTCAGTTGATCCCTGCATACCGCTTGCTAACAACGCAGTGTCCACCTTCTATCGCTTGGTGATCTATCGATCGCATGTCACCCCCATCATAAAAAGATGCTGAACGTAACACCACCATGGGCATTAATCCTTCCCCTATTGACTGCAATTGTCAGCGTTTCCTATTATAACCGCAACCCATCTAGTTCCGAGATTGGATCACCTCATTGCGCAAGCTGGAACGCCTGGTACAACCCACTTCGATCAGGCCAGACCGGATATCAAGTCAATGAATGGAACATCCTTTACCACCTAGGCGGTAATGGACCATGGATAGAGAAGATTGACGGGCTTGAAACGCCGGGTCTTCAACCCCCAAAGGGGTGCGTCATTGATCAAGTGCATATGGTATGGTTGTCTGGCATAGCTCATAGTCCTCTAAATGGCGCTCTTCAATTTGAATTTAAACTATCATTTGAGTTGGTTCGGAAATAAATACTAATAACTAACAGATGTCTCGTCACGGAGAAAGATATCCGACCAAATCTGCTGGGAGTCGTATGTCCCGCTCTTGCCACCATTAATGGTATACTGATGGAACCTATTGTTTCTAACACCTATTCCAAGGTCATCTCGCACTTCTAAATCGAATTCAGGAAACAAACGTAGTTCTTAACGGCTCACTCTCCTTCTTGAACAATTGGACATATTTTACCGATGAGCCGCAGAAAGACTTTGACCAGCTGACCAGAACTAGTCCGTATGCTGGCACACTCCAGGCTTTCTCAACAGGCGTCCGCTTCTTAACGCGATACGGACATTTGCTGCCACGCCATGGGACAACAAGACTCTGGGCAAGCGAATGTGACCGGGTGATTGAAACAGCCCAGCATTTCGCGTCTGGATTCTTCGGCCTGGATTGGGAAAAGAATGAAAAGGCTACGTTGGAGATCATCCCCGAGACACTCGAGCGAGGTGCTGATACTCTGACTCCGGGCGATACATGCCGAAAATATATCGAAGATCCTGCGAACGGCCATGACAACGGTGTCAATATGCTTGCGCTTTTCCAGGACGTGTACATCCCACCTATTGTCGAGCGACTAATAAACGATGAGCAAAATTCAGCACTTGGATACTTGACTAATCCAGAGGTCTACAGTATGCAAGAGATGTGTGGATTTGAGACGATCGCTCGCGGGTCAAGTCCTTGGTGCGACATATTTACTCATGATGATTGGGAGAATTTCGAATACGCCCGTGACTTGATCCACTACTACCGTGCTGGTCCAGGCAACCCGTATGCTGGGGCAATGGGTTGGCTCTGGCTCAATGCTACGACTGCTCTTTTACGATCTGGGCCGGAAGTCGGTACTATGTTCTTCAGTTTGTGGGTGACATTGTGACTCCCAAGGATCAAATGATTGAGAAGAGTACTGACACCCTGGCGTAGCGTTCATGATGGAGATATCACTCCTTTCCTCACAGCACTGGATATAATGAAGGATCCGAAGTATGACCCATTCCTGCCGACCACACATAGAGTGGCAGACCGCGTCTGGCGTACCTCGTCCGTCATGCCAATGGGCGGAAGGATCGCTTTTGAGAGGTTAACTTGTCAAACCTCATCGACGAAGGACCGCAGTGGTGAAGAGGCCTTTCTTCGTGTTAATATAAACGACAAGATTGTTCCACTGCCATACTGCAAATCTGGACCTGGGCTGTCGTGTCCGTTGAAGGAGTTTGTTAATTATGTAGACGGACGAAGATCGGAAGTGGGAGATTTTGGAGAAGTGTGCGGCCTAGAACACGATGTCGGGTATCTTACATTCTTACGACAGGACTAGGGCGTCATCTGCTAGAGATACTATGTACAGGCCAAAAACGAGTTTTTTGCGGTATAAATGCTGTTATTTGTCGAGCCTTCGAAGCTTCTCATTTTCGGCTACAGGAAAGTGAATGGTCAAGTGATATAATACCGTCTAGGTCACTTGGTAGAGCTATAAAAGGAAAATATAAACTAATAAATATATGAATAAATGAAAATAACATAAAGATAAAATTTCTAAATGGCTGTTCAAAGTGTCAGTATATTAAAGGGCAAGAAGATGGAATGATAGATGGGTCCCCACGTGACCGTCTCCGGGCTAACAGAAGAAGTTGTTTACCGCAAGCCCCAAAACTTTTGGGAAGATCGGCTGCTTCCTCATCGAGGTTTTGACAGCAAGCTTCATTTTTCATCCTAGCTCCTTGAATACACTTTACGCCGCTCTGGCTGCGTTGACTGCCTTCAATTCTTGCTTAAATCCATAAGAACCAGAACCCTTTATAATATGGAGTACCATTTTGTTCCTCCAGAGGAGCGCGCAAAAGATGACAAGGGCAATCTTCTGCCCTGGGGCTATGTCTACAAAGAGTGAGTATAATATTCCATTGTGCCCCTTTCTATTTACCGCTCATCGATGTCATTGACTAATATGTCGAATTTAACTGTGTAGTGAATCCCGGAACCCTCGACGACCACCTGAAGAGAGTGGCCCTTTTGGAAAGAGGAGAAACGCTCGCTACGACCATGCTCGATCGCGTACTCGTACGGGAACACCTGCAAAGAAGGAAAACCCAAATGTTGCGGAGTTCGGACGGCTTTTCGCGATGCAGCAAGAGGAGGAGAAGACTCGCAGCAATACCTTACCGAAGTCGACATCTGCCTCAAATCTCGACAACGCACGAAAGCAGACGGAAAAGGTCGCCACAGAATGCATACTGTACGGTTACAAGAGTAAAGACACTGAGTGGAAGGTGATCGACAAGTATGAGCGGGTGTCCAGAGGCGTGATCTGTGAAGATTACCCGCGCAGCGATCCTAATTCTATGAGTGGGTATTCACAGCTTCTGAGCGGCGGTGATGTCGTAATCCATTCGAATCTATCTGCGGACGCGAACCGCAAATCGAAGCGTTATGCAGGTGGTTTTCACTGGATCAAGGTTACGTTCGATTCGACGATCGCTGCGGACCGGGCTTGCTTCTACTCTCCCCAAGAGATCGATGGACACCTTGTTTTCTGTGAACTGTATCATGGCCAAGGACCCGCAGAGGATGTACCAATCCTTGCGGATTCATCGGCCGCCGAGCAGCAAAAATCGAAAGCCACGCGCACTTTGACCACTTCACGCTCTACCACGTTGAATGAACGCTCAACGTTACCGCGGTCATTCACTATGAATAGCCTTTCTAGTGTCCCGGATGTAGAAGAAGGCCAATCACTAGAATCGACGCCGACTGCAAGCTCGATGACGGCCACCGGTGTGGATCAACCATCTACGTCTTCCCTTCAACAACGTAATGTTCCCCAAGAGCCGAAACCCGAGTCTGAATTCATGACACATATTCCGACTGTGCGTCGGGCAAAATTACGCCCGATCGCTGAGGCTCTCCCGCCCCAGCCGACCGTCACTGAGCGCGTTCTGCGATCTATTCCGATCCTCAGTTGGTTCACTGGTGACATCGTGGGAGACGGGCCGCAGCTCAAGGAGGATGGGACATTCGACTATGATAAGTCGAACACCTACTGGCGTTTCTGGTATATGATCGATATGGTTCTCGGAACTGATATTTGCGGATTGCGGGAGGAATCATGATCTCTCTCAATTCTTGCTCCCATTCCTCTACCACTTACCAACTACACCTGAAGTTAGCACCGGCGATGCGAAGCTCTGCAGCGTCAGTCAATGCAAGCCCAGCTTCGGGCCTGGAGTCACTCCCGCCTGTGAACAAACGTCTCCACCAAGTGGTCCTTGTTTACGATGACTGGCGTAAACAATACCAATACCCTTACATGTACGATAGTGCCCCGCCGTCTGTTTGGCGCAAGTTGACGTTAGCCAGGTTGGCAGTTTTCGTATACTCTATGATTTATGGCATTTACTGGTCGGGATCTTGATTAATTTTGCATGGAAGGCGAAAGGAATTAATAAACTGGTCGCATGGTACCTGTCTACGGCTTTTTGTAGTATTACAGTGTCAAAGCACTTATAAATGTCGATCGTCGCATTACGACATGTGCCTTATTACCTCCCATTTTTAGGAAAAAAGTACTTCTACGATTACCCTTAGAAGCAGAACTTGTCGTAGCACGTTCTCATTGAACTCTGTAGACAAGACCCCTCCTATCATCTTCACCCATTGCACCATTTCGCAATCCTCAAACCCAAAAACACAATAACCCCTAAATGCCATCCCTAAAACCCAATTCCAAAGAACCAAAAGGAACCGGAATAGTAGAGTCCTCAAGAATAACAAGAAAGCATTAAAGCGAAGAGCGAAAAGCGAAAAGCGAAGTGTGAGAGTTAGTGAAGAAAGAAAAGAGAAGAGAAGAGAAGAGAAGAAACAAAGATGATGACAACCCTTTTTTAATGTCTTTGTTCACATTTTTTATATCAATCAATTAAAACTCATGATATGATATGATATGGGTAATGAATTTACTCGACATTGCTCTCGAAGTTCTCGCCCTCAACCAGATCAGGGATATCATCCTCATCATCATCCTTCTTGCCCTCAGCACCGGCCTGGTTCTTCTGCATGTTCTGGTAGCTCTCGGCGAGCTTGCGGAGGGAGGCGAGGCTGTCGGGGCCAAGCTGGTTCAGGATACCGGGGACGAGCTCGGTGAGTTCCTTCTCTTCGCCGTTACCGTAGAGAGCGAAGGTGTTGGAGGGGACGGAGGCGTGGACTTTATAGAGAGTAAGATAAGTAAGCAATTTGTTTTTCTTTTTGTTAGATTGCGACGTTTCCAACCGGCGGGTGCCGGATGGATTTATAAGCGCCGGGGGGGTGGTTATATATACCCTTGGGAGCACCGAAGTGGATGACGTTTCCGTCTTCCTTGAACATGTTGACCTCCTCGATGGCCTGGATGGGCTGGACGTTCATCTTCTTCAGGGTAGCCTGGAGCTTCTTGTCGTCGGCGCCGGAGGACTTGTGGACCTTCTTGACCTTGCGGCGGGGAGTGCCCTTGCCTCTGTTTTTAGGATATTTCGTCAGTCGGGTAGATTCATGGTCGGACTTGTAGGAATTGGGAGTAGATCTGGTATTGAGAAGAGAAGGGCGAGATAGGGCATTGGGAATGTGTGGGTTAATTTCCCATTTTCGTGGTCGAATGCGGTACCCGAGGGAGAGACTGTGCGAAAAGAAAAAGAGAATTTATACGTACCCTGTTCAACAGGATGATATAGGTTAGCTAACATATCACGTCACATTATCCAAAAAAAATTCAAAAGTAATCCCCATTTCCGAAGCTTCCCAGGATTTCATGTCGCGAGTGGCGTCTGGTCCTTGGAGCTTTGGCGATTTGCAGACTCGTCCGTGTCGGGTATCGCATTTCCTCCGGCTTAAGCGACCAGTTCCTCTCGCTGCCAATGCCACTAAATCCCAGGACCACTTATTTCCAGAAGGGATTGGGGGGGAAAATAGAGGAAAGAAAAATATCAGATGGACACGTACCAATCCGCACGCTAGCCTGCATGCGAGCCAACTTTGCCTGATCCATGATGATGATTGTGCGTTGAGAAGATGTTCCTTGAACCTAGTGGGATGAATGGACGTCAATAATCTGGATCTGTGGAAACTCGGACTCGGTAAGGCTTTGTGGCAGAATGTGTGGCTGCCAAGAAAGCGGTGGCTGATGCTTTCCTCCGGGGGATTTCAAGAGAGAGGATGAGCGGGGGGTTAAATTGAAGAGTGACAATACACACCGGTTAGGGAAGACGAATGACAGGGTGAACGGTTGCAGAGAGTACAAAGGGGAGAAAAGGATTCCACGTACCAAAAGAAGGGGAAGATAGTTAGTCAGTGAACGGTTGTGAGAGTCACCGTGATCGAGAGAGAATGTCGTAGTGTGGCTGATGAGATGATGAGGTGAAAGTTGGTTGGTTTGTGTGGGGAGGGGGGGGTAACGCTGATTGTGGCTGTTACCTACTCGACCTTTCCCTCTTCTTTCTCCTCAAAGCTACTGTCTGTCTCTTTCCTCTACGCGGTTGGGGATTTCCTCTTTACGCTAGATTGTTTCACCTTCATCCGTGCTTCCCTTCTACCTGAATTTGTCTCTCTGTACTACATAGTCGTCGGTCTGCTGGTGGTCCGGATATTGATTGTGGGCGCGAATTGGCTTTGGAGGTTTGGCAGCTGCTCGGCTAAACCCTAACGATCATGGATCCGTAGTCATGCATGTCAATAAGTAGTGCATGGGTGAAGGTGAAAAATTCCGGAAAGACCAGCTCTCTGCCATTCTTTGTGGTTTTGGCGACAGAGCTATCCTGTCAGTTAGGATACACTCAAATCTCATACCGCTTTAGCCGTCCTGCTACTAGGTAGTCCAGCCGGCTACCCAATCGCTTTCCATACTTTACTAAGTACTCTGTACGGTCCGAGTCATTCATAACCTGAACCTTCGAAAGCAAAATTGTTTTTTGTAAGGAAAAGAGAAAAGTAAAATGAAAAATAAAAATAAAAAAAAATAAAAATAATACAAGTCAAATGACACTGATTAGCCAACCATTTAGCCAAAAAGAAATTATCAGTATACTAACTCCAGGTTAGTCAGAACTTGCGCAAGTCCTGCAATAGCCCAAGTAGAAAACGATTAAGATTAGACTTATATATCAACCAGCTAATGTGTGTATCATATTGCAAGGCAGCACGAGGCAGAGGAGAGGATCACAATTTCTCAGCGATCTGGTTCTCTGTCCATTCCCAAAGCTTTCGTGCCAGGTCTGCATCATCGGCGAATCTGCTCGAGCCGCGTACCCCGATGGGAACATAGTAAGCGCCATTGACCAATTGCTCTCTCTTCGTCCCGGCAGCCCAGAGCTGGTTCATCGCCCCTGTGCGTACACTACGAAACACGGTAGAAAGTACACCGACCCCAAACCTTGAGATGGCATTCATCGCGCCGGTATGGCGGTATAGTTCGCTAGACACTGCACCCGGATGAACAGAAACCGAGAGAATTTCTGGGTATCGGCGGGCAAGCTCCGACGCGAAAAGGATGTTAGCAGCTTTAGACGCGCTATAGCGTACGAGCGTGTGGGCGGCCAGGAGAGCAGACGCTGAGGTCATGACATCAAAGGATGGAGCGGCATGGCTCCCCACGGAACTCAACGTCACGATTCTTACATCTGATGCGGCGTTTCCAACGGTTTTTTCTAGCGTAGGGAGGAGCAGTTTGGTAAGCAGGAAATGGCCAATATGGTTTGTTCCAAATTGAATTTCAAAGCCTTCCTTTGTAAGCTCTGGCGGATTCGCCATGGTGCCAGCGTTGAGGATCAAGATATCCAAACGATCACACTCCGAGCAAAACTTCTCTGCCGCATCGCGTATAGACTGGAAAGAAGACAAGTCAAGATCAATATGTCTAATGTCAACGGAGGCTGAAGTGGTTTCTTTAATCGAGCTGATGGCCTCATGAGCTTTAGTAGCATCTCGAGCGGCTAGGTATATGCGCGACGGGTTATGTTGAGCAAGCTGAAGGACTGTTTCTTTTCCAAGACCGGCATTCCCTATAAAAAAAACCCCCGTTCCACGTTAGTATGCTATGGCTGGAAAGAAGGTGTGTATGGATTCGAAACTCAGTCAAAAATTTACCTCCTGTGACAAAAAGGACCTTCCCAGAGAGGTCGCCAATATCTCGGCTCGGCTCAAAGGAGGATCCCAACAGGCCAAAGGTAGCTTCACTCAGCGTAGGACCAAGACTTGAGTACATATCCAATGGATGGCGCAAGCCATGCAAGGCAAAAGAGCAATTGAGAGCGATATTTTGATAGAGAGACATGTCGAACGTAATGTACTGTACACTAGTCAAAGAGGAGCTGTGCAGTTAGTTGACGCCTTCGGGGTATATACAACTAGCCGGATCCTTTTGGTGCTGGAGGGTAGAGATGCCGTGAAACGTGGGCGTTGATTGCCATGATCCGTCCTTGTCCAACGACCGAGGTTCCGAGATTAACTCTCGATCTAAATTGAATTTCTCCACTTAGTAGACAACGCAAGGGGGTATATGATTGCAATTCATCCAGAATGGGTTCTCGATCGATTTAAGACGTGTTTCAATGAAAAGAGAACCGAAAAGGATGAATATACTCCATGTGTAAGGAATCCACTTTTCTCACGTAGATTGTGGTAGTGGTGAGCGATCGAGAAACTAGTGAAATGCAAGGTAAGCGACTAGGTAATGAAATCCCGTGTTCTGTTTTAAATTCGGGTAATCTGCACCGTCAGCATGAACCTTCTAAGAGTAAGAGTCAGAACATATTTAGCCATTCAACATTCCATAGTTTGAGTTCAATTTAACCTACATCTAAAGTTCGATTGCGGATTGTTCTTGGGACTGCTCAAGATAAATCACCATATACCTTCATATACTCAATATGCGATTCCTGTGTTTACATGGCTCCGGCACGAGCGGGGAAGTATGTGGAACAACGACTGCTTTCCGTCTCTCAACCACATGAAGATACTGATTAACAGGCAGATTTTTGAAATCCAATCCGGTAATTCAATCAACATCTAGCGGCCCTGGAGAGGAAGCCACAGATGACCATGACATATCGTCCCACAAATCGTCAGTTCTAACCACAAACAGGCGGCATAAGCCAGGCTCTGGAAACAAAGGGGCATCGCTTCACATATATCGATGGCCGGTTGGACTCTGAACCTGAGCCAGGTACGAGTTTTCCCCCTCGCTCTCTCTCCATAACATCGCCTTAACTGGGCTTAGAACTGAAGGGCATCTTGGATCCCCCATTCTACAAGCACT
Organism: Aspergillus pseudotamarii; assembly: GCF_009193445.1. Classification (NCBI taxonomy): domain Eukaryota; kingdom Fungi; phylum Ascomycota; class Eurotiomycetes; order Eurotiales; family Aspergillaceae; genus Aspergillus; species Aspergillus pseudotamarii. The sequence goes on along the minus strand of NW_022475128.1, from coordinate 32,172 downwards.
ACCCCCGCGATATCGCACCCGGCGAAGACCTCGCGCGTGCCATCGAGTACACCATGAATATCATTAAGACAAAGGGTCCATTCGACGCTGTAATGGGGTTCTCACAAGGCGCCGCTCTTGCAAGTTCTATGATTGTCAACCATGCAAAAACACATGACGTGCCGCTGTTCAAAGCCGCCGTCTTTATCTGCGGTGCGGCGCCGTACGAGGCATCTGGAAAGGAGACTATTCAGCCGACGCCAGGGGAGTATCTGGTCAAAATTCCTACAACCCATATCGTCGGTAAGCAGGATGAGATTTACGACCTCAGTATGCAATTGTATGGCCTTTGTGAACCCTCGAAGGCGGAATTTTACGACCACGGATCGAGGCATTTGATCCCCTTCGATAGCAAGAATACAGAGGCTATGATTGCTGCTATCGAAAAGACTATTAAGCGTGCGAGGACAGGGTAGAACTCAAGAAACCCGCTTTGCTTTATTCGAGATGCGAAAACGATACGAACAGGGAATCATGTGCAATGCGTCTGGCCTTTTAGACAATAGATGAATATAAACATATGTATCAAACAGGATTCTGATGCTCAATGTTATCTCTTTGAACCGTCGCTTCTATCCCGAAAGTTGTATCTCGAGAGCAATATTGCAATCAATAAGCATACCATACCCAAGACAATGCTAAATGTCATCTTCTCCAAGATCGAGACCCGGGAGGGACCATTGAGTCATAGCCCAGCGGAAGCCTGGCCATCACCTTCAGCAGGGATGACCTGCTGAAGGAACTTTTCCAGATCTTCGATTTCCTGGGGATCGGCAGAATGGCCAAGATCACTAATGTCGAATCAGTAACACAATCATCCCGTGCAGAGATGGAAATACTCACGGGTAAGAGTTGAACTGAACATTCTCCAATCCGAGTTCTTGAAGCAGCTTCGACGAGGTCTTTCCAAACTCATACTTCACAATATCATCATCGGTCCCATGAGCAAGGAAGAACGGTGTCTTCTTGTTCGGCCAGTCTTCGGGAATCTGGTTCTTGATGCGATCGCTCAGAAGCAAGTAGCATGAAAGTCCGAATACGCCTCCCAGTTTTTCCTTGTTGGTAACACCTGTAAACACAGACATCGCGCCTCCTTGGGAGAATCCACCTAGAACTATGCGCGAAGGATTGATGCCCTGATCGATTTGTTCCTTGATCAGGGTGTTGAAGTACTCGCGGGAGCGGAGGATGCCTGGTTCGTCCTGGCTGCGGATGGCTTCTTCGAAATCCAGCTGCCAAGGTGTTAATTGGAACCAATACAGTAGGAATTAACTAGGAACACGGGCAACTCACATCACGGCCGAGCTTGGAAAGGTCGTACCATCCAGGCATTGACATACCAAAATTCTGTAATGCACAGAATCATTCATCAGTCCATTATCTCTCACCCAAGGGCATTATTTACTTACCACTGTGATAGGAATCATGGGGGCATTGGGGAAAATAAAGGTTACTTCTTCGAACAAGCCTCTACGGCGCCAGTTCTGAGCAAGGCCCATCCTATTAGGAGAACGCGGTTAGTGCCTGTATTAGGCATCCTTCAATTTCTTGGAGAGGGAAATTAATACATACCATCCAGCACCGCTGTTCCAAGGGAAAGCTGTTAGCTAACTGGTACTACCTTTCAGGCATGGGCACCAACCTGTCGCCCAGACCATGAGCCATGATCACGGTTGCGGTATGTTTCTTGAGCGCAGGAACGACAAAAGGAGCCCGGGTCGCCATTTTTGCTGGAATTATATAGTCGCGGCAAAATATTGACCGAATAACTGGGTGTAGATGAAGAAGAAGAGACGTGGTCCACAAAAGAAGGAATATCGGAGGATAGGGAGAAGAAAGAAACGCTACCTAGATAATTAAGACGATAACGCGATAAACATCCCCCGCGATTCTGCCTATCGAAGCTCTCACCGCCTAGTCTGATAATGGATCATGCCCCCAACAAAGACCACAAACCCGACTTTGTGTTTACTTCAGTGGGTGTGAGCTGAACAACAACTCTGTGCAAATATTGAATACTGCGCACCCCAGTACATGCTGCTTTGGGGCGGAAATGATTCAGAAGTAATGGTGAAGGTGTCCCCCTGAGCGTTGCAATAGACATAAGGGAGGGAAAGATTGACTTATTCGGTGCTAGTATGGACATCGTCTTGCTAAAATACCGGAATTTTTTTTGAATTCAACGGTTGGAATGCCAATGTTAGCTGTTTATCGATACTGCACCACCTTGGGTGAGATTTACAGAGTCGGTAAATGCTAGCTTACGTATAGAATGTAATGTAAAACATGCTCTACCTTTACGGAGGGGTAATAAAAAGTAATTCTGTACTAGCAGTAGATTGTATAGCATTCAACTTTATCAAAACGGAAAATAAAGGCAAGCTTTGGCCACATTTTAATCCATTATCCATAAAGAATCATCTCGAATTGGCAAACTTGCTTGCCCATAGATTTACCCAATTGAGTTGGTCTGTAGTAAATATCTATATTAGTTCACGTAGGGTTTGCCAGAAGAATTACAGCGATAGATGGCTCAATTACATGCCCTATCTTTGGTCAGAATTTTGAACTAGACATCTTACCGAGCTATGGAATGATAGATCGTCACAGGCTTCTGAAGTAAGCAGGCCACACCCGTGTCTCTGTTTGGAGAGACGAGCGATGGTCCTTTGTGACCACCTAGCCAAGTTCCATGTATCACTGAAGCTCATGACCCCATGACAGGAGCAGCTCCAATGAGATCAAGCGGTGTCCATTTGGTTCTAGGGCTGGATCGGCTATATCTTGAATTCCGTCTGCCACGTATCTACAAATTGCAGATCAGGGAAACCGAGGCGACCTAACAAATTATTGTATAGGCATGAGTCAGAGGGAACTTGATCTGTGGTTTCTCTGATGCTTTCCCATAGCCACAATCCATGATCTGGTGAATGTTCCGGGGAAAGATAACCTTGAGATACCAACCCCAAACAACCTTAGCTATAGGAAAGAAACAGTTGATATATCACAGAAAGATCAAGTCATTTCCAGAAGGATCTTGCAGACTGGACTCACATGCGAGCGCTTCGCTTTCTTGTAGGTCTCTTATATACAGGTACATTAAAGACCGACCTATATCTCTCAATTAATTCAGAATTGCTAAAATATCAAGCTGTACTGAATACAAATGGGTGGACAGTGGTGACTCTTACTTATTACTATGATTACCAGTTCTATATACTTGATTAAAACTGTGGAGTGCAAACAATGGAAAGACAAAAAAGGAAACCACGTAGAAACAAAACCATCACATACAGAGATCGTAAACCTCCTTCCTTATCGACTCAATAACATTTAGGATAAACAAATCCTCCACAACACCCTTCTGCCACGTAAACATCAACACCAAGCAACCATCACCGCCCGAAACAACAGAGACTCCAATCGCACTTCCCGTAACAGACGCACTCTGCGAGAAAACGACGCGTCCAACCCGCGGCATCCCTTCTGCTGGTGTACCAGAAGGAAAAGCCCCGACATTTGACACCTCATAGGTGGACGACCTCGGCTGCCCGAGCTTTGACAGGTAGAGCTCATTTTGGTAATCGTTTACGTACCTAAGAAGATTGGCAGAAGTGTCCTTACCTTCTTTGCTGAGTTCTCTTTCGATTGTCACACGAGACCGCACGGTCACGAACCAGGGGAATGAGGTCTCACTGACATCTTTCCGAGAGTAGTCTTCGGTATTTTCTTGAACAAAGACGCCCATCGAATCTTCTGTGATGGGCTCGGGAAGCCAGCGACGGTTGGACATCGCGCAGGAGCATCTGACCTTTGTGGAGGATTCGGGGAGATGGGCGAAGAGGGAGCGAGCGACGATTGTTTGGAGAGCGGCCGTTATGGTTGTCTTGTTTTCGCGGCAGCGGTCTCTGAGTGTGGATGATAGGTGCTTTGGGAACACGATGTGCTTTAGCTTCGTCTCCAAGGGGAGCTTGATCTCCGAGCCGGTCCATAAACCCGGATCTCGGGGGTCGTAGATCTTAGCTTTGAAGAGTTGAACAGCCAGGTAAGTGTACGACACTAGCTTAGGATGAACGGCTTCCCCGGGAGGCAGAAGCGGTGAATCAGGCGATGGAATAACTTCCTTGACGTCGTCGACAGTCAACGATGACAAAGATTGCAACGCCTGCAGGAAGGATCTGTGGAAGACTTTTCCCGATGAGCCGTCAGAAATGGCATGATGGAAGACAAAGACGACGGTGAACCGTCTTTCGGCAGCATCGGCATCATCGGTCAACACGAAAATTCTCCAGAATGGCAATGGAAGCTCAAAAGAGGTATTATGCTGGGAGCTTAGCAACACATCCAGCTCTTCGTCCCGGTCTTCTGCATCGGAGAAACCGTGCTCACGCTTCTGGAAAAAGACCGATTGGCTGAGATCGATGCTCGGGAGACGTGCGAAGTAAGGCTCCTTTGTCTCCTCGTCGATTGGGACGGCTGAAAGAATTGGGTGCTGCGCAATGAGTATTTCACATGCTTTGTAGATATAGTCTTTGATTGGGAGGGTAAATGATCCCGGAAGTGTGTAAGTTGCTGCTACGGCTACATTGTAATAGAACCTTAGGTGGTGGCGTGCGGTGGAGCATAGCTCTATGCGACCGACCTGCTGGGCGTCAGTTATGGGGCAATGCTGTGGCCCTCATGTGAACGCTCACTGACCGGTCGAAGCTTTGGGAGTTGGTCCATGGCTTTCAATGGGAGATGGGTAGCCACGGAAACATGGAAGCCTATGATAGCGGATGGATAACATATTGTACATTTATGCACGTGACATAAATGCTGCCCTAATTTAATATGGCCGGGATGTTGACCACATCGCGTTTTAGGCCTAGCGCCCGATATCCTTGTTCTCGATTCCTCTGATTCCTACGCATAAGTAGGGCCTCATGGCCACCTCGATGGGAGTGCAATACGGCCTGTCCCACCTGATCTAACGCTTCGTCATACTATACGCTGATACGGGAGAATATGAAAGAACGAAGACCGTGGAGTTTATTCTCCTATCCTGTTGGGCCAGGCATGGCTTTTTCAGATTGTGCATAGCTGCAGGATATAAAAAGATATAATATACAATGGATGCGTCATAGGACAACAGAATCATTACTCATGACCATAACAGCCCCTCTATATAGAGTGAAGGGCAGGAAGAAAAAAGGAAAGCGGGAAAAAAAAAAAGAGCCGTAGACTTATTGTTCTCCCATAGCCTGGAAGAACTACCTGAAGGTAAAATTCACAGAATTGCCATCCCACCAACAACTGCAGCACCCAACATTCCCCAAGCGGCAGTCTCTAGGGCGACCGCACCAGCAGTGGATGTAGCGCTACCGGTAGAAGAACTGGAAGAAGAGGAGGGCGACGAGGAGCCGCTCTGCGCCTGACCATCGGCAGTGGACTCGTTCGCATTGCGCTTTGCGGCATCCCCGGTGAATGAAGTCGCCTTAACTCCAGTGTTATTCGAGCAAGAGGAGGGTGCGGAGTAGTCCGCCTCCGTGAACTGGATATCAGCACACTGGAATGAAACGTCAGTACCATGCACCACATGAGGATTGATTGATCCAGGACGTACCGCGTAAAGACCACCGCTTGGGTCACCATTGCTCTGCACCTGCAGGGTTGCGTTCATTCCTTCTGTCAACTTGACGCCGACGATGGACTCATCGAAAGTGATATTGGGGAGGCAGAAGGAGCCCAACCCCTCCACTCGGAAGGTCGGGTGGAGAGTAATGTTGAAATTGGTGCCAGGGTCGTTTCCAAGAGCAAGAAGCACTTCCACAGCTGTCTGGGCATGGCCCATTGTCAAGGCAACAGGGAAGTCACCGGCGGAAAGAGAGACCTTCGTCCGTTCCGAAGATTGAGACAGTCCACTGCAGGGAAATTGAGTCATCTTATCCTCATCGAATCCACGACTAGTCGGGTAGTTCAGCTTGAAGTGAGCGGAAACCAGGGGCGCGAGAGACGCCAGGGAAAGGATTGAGAGCTTCATAGTCGCTGTGGAGTTGAAGATTAAGACACTCGAATAGAATATAGGTGTATGGAGGGAGAGGTATTAGACAAATACGGTAGGGGAATTGATTACATTATATAGTATTTGGAGGGGGGGTTGGTTGGTTGACTGAAGGTGTAGTGGACATCGATCGGCAACTTCGGCACTTTTCTACTCATAGGGACAAAACTGTTATCAATTGGAAATTTAACGGAGATTAATGCATTGGACCAAAGTTCCACCATATTCAAGCGTCATTGACCTAATATGAGGTTTCTTTGAAATCCGGACTGGATCTGGGCGCCATCGTGTTGTTTGCTTCACATAAACCAAGAACACATGCACAGAGACTAAGATGGAAACGGTTAGGAAATGTGCTCATTTCTTCTCAAAAGCTTTAAAGCACCTGCAGTTCCTCAGGTGGAGCCCCCCTGTCGGCAGTATGGACCAATAGGGAGAGTCACACATCAACCACTCTCGAGGTCCTTGGGCCTGAGGCACTTTGGCGTTCAGTCATCGCGCAATCTGACCTCCAACCCTAGTTGAAGTTTATTGGGCGAAAATGGACTCATCATTCAATGTAACCAAAAAGGGAACGACAAAAATGAAACGGGAGCCCCGGAAATTTTCCTGGGGTAGGTGACATCGACTGATCTGGCATAGAAGTACTACTACATTGTAAGTTAATAGCTACTTATCCTACTGTCATTCGTTGACATGAAAGTGAGCACATGGGTATCACCATTGGTACCTTCGAGGAGAATTCATGATAATAACAACGGGTAGAGGTATCATGGACAGGTAATCGAACGCTTCAAACTCCGCTAAATGCATGCAATGCTCGCCTTAACCCCAGGGCAATTAGTGGAATGCCCAAACGCCAAACCCAGGTTGTATAGATGGAAAATAAGAATTACGCCTGCAGAAGTGTCGTCAATGGCCATGCTCATTCCATTGAATATACCGCCCCACCGCCAGTTCGCCTAGAAAAGCACCACCCAACACAGAGCAGAAGTAGCCAATATTCATAGTCATGACAGCCAACATGCTGGAAAAAGGTCAGTACATACTGAAATCAATGAGGAAAGATGACAAGCCAACACGTACAGCAGATATGACACTCCTGTAATTAAGAGAAAAAGGAATGCTCGCGGCAGATCGACACTGAATCTGAACGGAAGAGGCTCGCGTGTAGCCCGGCGCACAACTTTAACGGACTCTTCCACCCCTTGCGCGGATACGAGTGAAGCCACTTTGGCATCCGGATCGGCGTCGATACGACCAGCTTCCGTTGACTTGCCCGCGACGGCCACGTAGCGACGATTCAGATGAGCATTCAACCAGTGCTGCTCCATGACACCCTTGAACGCAACCAGGAGTCGGCCAATAATGGATAGAATGATAAGGAAGATGCACGTGCCAGCATACGCGCCACTGGATGATGGCGTCCACTGAGACGAGAACAGGGGTGTATCCTGGGCATTAACGAAGACCATTGCCATCGACATCGTCATGGATGATGAGGATGATGAGGAAGAGGACGAGTGTGATGAATGATCCATGCTGCTCATATCCATGGTGACAGGTTTGGCGTTCACTCTCCAGTTGACTCTTTGAAATAGTAATCTCGATGAAGGCGCCCCGCTATCTCGGATATCAGATCTCTCTTCTGAACTCAATCAAGGGATTTGATATGATAGTTGTCGCTGTAGTCAAGGGGTGATGTTGTTCAGGGTGCTGAGGAGGGAAGGAGAAAAGGAGGATGAGAGGAGTGAAAAGAAAGCACGACGAAGTGGAGAGAGAATGCCATGATGATTAGAGACGGCGTTGGGATCTTTATTAAAAGTTGAGACAAACTGACAGGCTTGAATGCGGACCAGAGCCAAGCGTCACACCAGCGGCCTAAGGGTGGGGACGTGAGCACATTTTAAGGGCCGGGGCCAATCACGGGTCAGAGATTAGGGCTCCATCCGCAAACATCTACTTTGGAGTGTGAGCAGATTATTAGTCTTAAGAGTGGAAATGGAAAGCAAACCAAATAAAATTAAATCAGAGAACACGCGTTAATAATTACTTAACTACATGGAGACTTGGTCGTTCTATCTGATAAGCAGTTTGCATATTTTCCGGTCATTTCTGCTTCATCTATCCCCCTCACTCGCTTTCTCCCTCCTCTGTCTCTCTTCACCGAATATGACCTCCTACTGATTTCCCGGTGAATAACGCTTCAGTCGACGGAGATCCTTTTAGATCCATCCCGGACTGTGTACAACCCAGTCATTATAATAGTGCCACGTGAGAAGTTCAAGAAGATGTCATGATACCCCGCAATAGTGCTATTCAATTAATTGCTATTATTCTCGATTGAAGATTACCGATATCCGTCACAAAGAAACAGCACGCACAACTCCACCATGTCAATGGGTGGGATGAACATGGGCCCAATGGGCCATATGTCCATGGGCGATGGCGTTCCAGGCCTCTTCTATCTCCAGAAGATGTATTGGGCAGTAGTAGGAAGCGCCATAGCTGCTGGGACAGTAGTCAATGCTTTCAATAATTTCCTCGCATTTCAAAGGTCAGTATAGCCCCCCCGTCGTTCGAGAGATACAGCAAAGCTTACTCGTAACTCCAGACTAAGAGATTCCACTCTCACCCCGTCAAAACCCAAATCACTCTTCTTCAATACATGCGCCACTCTGACGGCAGTCGTTCGAGAAGCAAGCTACGCAACGTTGCCCCCATGGTCACTAGGTGGCCGCATCTTTCACTTTGCCCCGCTAGGTCCACTAGCCATCATCTTAGCCAATCTAGTCGTGGTCCTTGTCTTCTGCTTCTACAAGTTGGACACAACAGATCAATGGAAATGGGAAGATGTTGGCTATCGCACCGGATTTGTAGCTATTGCCCAGATGCCTTTGATCTTCCTGCTGGCAGGAAGACAGAATATCATTGGACTTCTAGTCGGCATGAGTTATGAAAGATTAAATTGGTTCCATCGCTGGATTTCCCGGACTCTATGGCTAACAGTCACGATTCATATGGGATTTTGGTTCCGGAGCTGGGGACGCTACGACTACATCACGTACCAACTGAAAAACGATCCCTTGTCGAAACGGGGCTTTGCTGCGTGGTGTATCTTGACCTTTATCGTCCTATCATCCATGGCACCCATACGACGACTAAGTTATGAATTCTTCGTTTTGCAACACCTCGTGACATTCGTTGGATTTATTGTTGCAGTTTGGCTACATGCCGCGGATGAAGTCAAAGTGTGGGTGTGGATTTCTATCGGTTTGCTCGTTTTTGACCGCGTCGCGCGATACGCATGGGCCACATATGCCAATTTATCCATCTTCCACCGCTCTACTTCAAGCACGAAGCATGCCCTCTGGGCTAACCGGGCTTCTTTTACTCCCTTACCAGGGAATATCACTCGCATTACAATCGACAGCCCGGGCATCCGATGGGAACCCGGACAGCATGTGTTCCTGACATGTCATTCAATCGTGCCCCTCCAAAGCCACCCATTCACCATCGCCTCTATCCCTGCCGACAACAAGATGGAGTTTTTTGTACGCTCTGAGAAAGGAGGCACTAGGCGTTTCTTCCGTTATGCATCTAGACATCACCACGTTTTAGGCTCCGGGGATACGGCCCCCGTGAAACCGGCCCGAACCGTGTTCATTGACGGACCATACGGAAGAATGAGGCCGCTCCGTCAGTTCGACAGTGTGGTACTGCTTGCGGGAGGAATGGGGGTGACCTTCATCATCCCCTGTCTGCGAGATATTGTGTCCCGGTGGAAAATGGAATGTCTCGGAGACAAGGAGCAGTCTGAGAAATCTTCGCGACTCATACCGACCAAACGTATCCGATTTGTATGGGTGATCAAATCGCGGGCTCAACTTAGCTGGTTTGAGACACAATTGCAGTCCGTGTTAGCTGATGTAGAAGAATGTCGCCGTGCTCAGCCTGACATGATCCGAGAGGTTGAACTGAGCATATATGTGACCTGTGACGAAAAGCTGGAGCCACAGCCGCAACCAGTGCAGACTCTCTGCTCGCAGGCCCAGCATGACTCCACAATTGTCAGTACTCGCCAAGATGCCAATAGTATAGAACCAGCTGCTACCACAGACGAGAAACGCAGCAAAAAAGACGATGTTTCGATCCATTCCATCTCCAAAGTTTCTTCCGCAGAGTCTACACCACAGAATGGCTGCCTCCCTGGTGGCGGATGCTGCTGTACAACTGCCATTGAAGATGAGGATAATAATAGCATCACCGAACATAAATGTTCCTGCTCCGGGCATGCCGCTACCTCTCAAGTTCCGGGGCCGGAGCCAGAGAAGCCGGACGTTAAAGCAGCATCAATTAGAGTACCCGAGCTCCCCATGTTCTCCGGTCGACCGCAACCACGAACCATCATCCGCAAAGTCTTGGAGAAAGCCGAAGGTGAGAGTGCCGTGGTGGTCTGTGGACCGCAGGGTCTATCAGATGATGTGCGTCGGAGTGTGGTGTATTTGAGCGATGAACGGGCAGTGCATAAGGGAACAGGGGCGCAGGGCATATATCTACATGTGGAGAAGTTTGGGTGGTAGAAGTCTTGTCTTCGAGTATATCATGCATGCTTTACGACTGTACATATCGACTTTGACAAATGGACATAGCTAATTTGCGAATTTTAATATACCATACTACTTCAGTATAAACAACAACCGGTGGAAGATACGGAGTAATAGTTCAAAACGTGTGCCTATCCCTAACCACACCTCTTTACTACATCTTCTAAAATGTCTTGAGCGTCAAGCAAAGCAAATTATGCTAGTACTTTCCAGTTAGTCCGCCTTATAAATACTACTACCGGTTCTTTGCATCAACCTTCGGCCGGCTGGCCTAATGGTAAGGCGTTGCTCTCCTATGGTGGTTCCACTCGTAGTAAAGCAAAGATTCAGGGTTCGAGTCCCTGGTCGGTCGTTTCTTTTTTTGTCAATTTTTTCCCCGTTTATCTTTTTCTGATATGTCTGTTCGTTCATATTTTCTATTCGGCAGTGCCAAGTATAGTCTGCTTTTCTCTTTTACCTCTCGTAATAAGATTCAAATCTTGACCCTGGAACAGCCGACCAAAACATTGTAAAGCATAGCGTGACAGCTGGTCATGTTCCAACTGAAAAACACGGTCATAATTAGGGCCATACCAAATGTATGAAGATACAGTATTACAAGGGGGGGCAAAACCAAGACGAAGGAACCAGCAGGTAACCATCGCCAAAAACCTGTCACACCCAAGGTACGCAGTAATCAACCCGCATGGTAACTAAACTATCCGTTGTTTTGTAAACCAGATGCGGGTTAATGGGGACCAAAGTATATCTATAGATAGACAGAAACACTCACCTAGTAGAACTACCCTCAAATGAACCTATACTATCTAATCTAGGCAAATTGGCAAGAGAACAATGACATCTTAAGACATGAGATTAGGCCTGCCTGTGCAGACACGGAACGCGTGATTTTGGTGGTGGCTGTGTCCACAGCGCAACTCCTTTACTTGTGTACACAGAGGTAGGTTTCTCAGGGATCTGATCTGATCTGAGATCTGGGTTGACTGCGTGACGTGGAGCTGGTCGCCTTATGATCCCAAAGTTTAGATCTACAGGGTGAAATAAACTATTTTACTGGCATTGATAAAGGATGGTTTTCGCGTATTTGATACCCGGTGAAAGATGGGAATTGGGATTGGAGGGTTGAGAGATTTTGCTGACGCGGTATGATGAACTGTAAGCGCCGATCAGTACCTGACCCGAGTGTACTTTTGTATGGGCGTATCAGCTATACAGTACGGGAGTACCGGGTATCGCAGGAAAAGAGGACTGTAAGTACAAGTACAAGTATTGGGATTTTGTTGAGCTTTCTAAAGGATATCGCATTCACTTTACACCTATGGAGGTATGCATAGTCTATTTGGTCCTTAAAACAACTGTATTGAAGTAGACGGTCTGCGCATGCTTATTGGGCAGATAATCTTGAGTCAGCATTTGCCGCGTGACAATTTTAGACTTTCAAGCTGAGAGACAAGGCTTCACTCCATAAGGCGTTGGCAAGTATAGCAAGACAATGGCTGCAAGAGTGAATGATAAAAAAGCAGTTGATAATGGCGTGATTTTTGTTTTAGATAATTAGAGTAAATAAAAAGAAGAATGAAAATTGTTTAACCGGTCGAGTCATCAAAGATAAGAGCGAAATGGGTTGGTAATTTTTTTGGGAATGGTATCAGCCGCGGGATCAAACTTACGCCGACGGTAAGGTTTTCGTCCTGACGAGCTCGCGTAACTTAACCGCCACCGTCTCGTCTCGTCTCGTTTTTCTCCTGCCCGTCAACTCTTTCCTTTTCACTTTCTCCCCCCGAGTCTTGCTGCCTTCTGCTCGACCAGCGCCCTTCCCTTCATCCTATACCGTCGACTCAGTCGTTGCGATCATCTTTTTCTTTAATCTAATCGCTTCAGATAATCCATCCACCATCGATTTCATCAATCCTTTTGTCGTGAACATGGGTCGTACCGTCGACCAGGAAGTTCACGCGGCGTTCGTCGAGTTCCGCGCCAAGGAAGACGATAAGGTGCGTGTCTTTGTATTTTCCGTAATATTTCAACCTGCCGCCCCCAACACCGCGATACTGACATGACAACCTGTTTGCGCGCGATATAGTGTCTCTCCGTCCAGTGTATCTACTGCCAGCAGATCCGCGCCAAAAACACCTCGCGTCAGAAGCAGCATCTGCTCGAGTGCCCCGGTCTCCGTGGCCATACCAACCCCCAGGCTCAGTCTCAGACTGCTCAGTCCGCTCCCAATGGTATCGGTGCTACCAATGGATATCCTCCTACTCCCAATGGCGCGACAGCCACTGCACCAGGCCCTGGCCCTGGCCCAGGTGCCCTGCCTACTCCCAACGGGCCCATGATGTCGAACGGCGTCAATCCTCATGCTACCCCCATGCAGACACCGCTGCAGAACATGCAAGGCCGCGCTTCTCTTCCCACTTCCGGTCCCACCGGCACTTCCTCTGCTCCCCCGACTCAACAAGCTTCTCGTGCGACTCCCAAGTCTAAACCGAAAACCTCGTCCTCAAGTCTGCCCGCCCCGCCTTTGGATGATGTACATGCTGCGTTTGTCGAGTTCCGTGCGAAGGAGGAAGACAAGGTAAGATATGCCTCTGCTAGTGCCATTCCTGATACTGCCGAGTATCCGTGTCTGACTGGAGTCCAGTGTCTCTCTGTCCAGTGCATCTACTGCCAGCAAGTTCGCGCGAAGAACACGAGCCGTCAGCGTCAACATCTCTTGGAGTGTCCCACCTACCTTAGTGTGATGAAAGATTCGATCCCCGCCAACAACCTCCTCCACACTTTCCCGGAAGGCGATGTGGCTCGCTCATTGCAGATCCCCGCGCCCACTCTCGAATTAGACTTCCGCATGAGCATAAAGATGAACCCGAAGGTGGCTGTTGGTCAGAGTCTTTGGGGCCAGAGAGACTGGGTCACGTTTGTCGGTGGCCAATGGGCGGGCAGATGGGGCAAGGGTATCGTGTTGGTATGTTGGAGAATTCATCAATGGTTCTTAGCGCGATATACTGACCAAGTTTTAGCCCGGAGGACAAGATTCGCAGATCGTGACGAAGGAATCTGCCACCAGTCTTCGCGCAAGCTACATGCTTCAAACCGCAGATGACCCACCGGCTTTTATCATCGTGAAGACCAATGGGTGGCTCACGGGTGCCAAGGACGTTTTGGACAAGGTCAACGATCCAGGCGTTGCGGACACGATCAACCCCAACACGTACAAGTATCGTATCAATCTCACCATGGAGACTGGTGACGAGCGCTACGCATTCTTGAACACCTTGATGTGGGTTGGCAGTGGTTGCCGCAGGGGCCATGAAGGTTAGTAGGAACCGTGATCCCGTGTAGGCAATACTTTACTAACTGCGTTTTAGTCATCTTTGATTCGTTCCGTGTCAATTGATCTGCTACAATATTGCAGCTGTTTTGTCGGTTCTTCAGCGAGTAATTTTTTGAGGGGAAAAATTGTGCTTTGGTTTCTTCGCAAGTTGTGTCTCTATCTGCCCCAGAGTATGTCTTGAGCTTTGCCAGTGTTTAAGCCCTGTTGATCTGGATACATGCTTTTTGCCTCATCCCAATCACGAGTCCGCTTGATGCGTTCGTGGAGCACCCATGTTCTTTACGACTTCTCTTCGTTTCTGTCTGTTACTACTGTAAGGTATTTCATTTTCTTTGTGTCGAGGTGCAAGACTGGTGAATTTCTACTCTTCTATATCTCCCGATCCTTTTCATATTAGCAGTGCAATGTGAATATCCTGTATCTCTACGAGAATGAAAACTTTCAGTTGATCGGAGATATATAAATCTCAACATGACAAACGAAGACCACGAAAATAACCACATAAAACAACAGTATCGCATTGTAAATCCCGAAATAGAGTACCTAACCCCAAAGAAAAAATAAGTATAGAAAACAAGAATATACAAGGAAAACCAACGTATAGATCTAGATCTAGATCTAGATAGTAGACATAGGATACCGTAATATTCACTAGTTAGTAGGGGATAGGATACTCCGTACAAACTGTACAGCTATACAGGTACGGGCAGTAAGTATGTTAGTAAGTAAGTACCGGAGTACGGAGTACATATAATACCAATGAAGCTAAAAAGAAAATAAATAAATAAATTCGTAACGCAGTATAAAATATCGTATAGTAAATACTAAATACACCCCATAAACCTAAAAAGAAAAAAGGTAAAAACAGATTCCCAAGGTAAAATTACTCGCACTAGCTACCTTTAACCGAACTATAAGTTATTTATTCTAGTTATTCGAAGTATATAAAGCATACGGGTGTACTTATTCTCGGGACGTATATGTATATGTATAATTTTTTTTTTTGATGAGAGATTTATACATTCTTACGTATCTTATGCAAAGTAGGAAACATGTGTATAAATTGTGATTTTGGCCAGTTATGTTTTGGGGAAATTTTTCCGCACTGCGTTATTGAACTTCTTGGGTTTGCCAGAGGGTTGGGGTTGGGGGTTAGGGGGCTCTGAACCTATCTTTTCTTTCTTCCGTTATTTTTTCTTTTTTTCTTTGCCCTTTGCCCTTTGCCCTTTGGGTTTGGGATTTTGTTACTTTAATTGCTTGCTATGGTCGTGTGTTGATTACTGCGCGTGTTGGAAGGTCGTTGTTTTGGGGGAGTCTTATAGATCCATTAGCGGTGGATGGGATGTACCTATAGTGTTAGGATATCTATTTTTGCTATAGTTGTGCCTTATGTGAGAGGTTATGCATTGCATGTTAAAAAGAATTGGAAAATTGCAATTACTAGGTATATTTCTGAATGGCAAAAAAAATAAAATAAAATAACAAACAGTCGTAAATCGGCGTCTATGGTTTACATTGAAAGCATGACTATATTGAACATCACCTGGGACATCGACTCTCATTTAACCTTGTCAAGTCTGTATCCACTGACTTTTGATTTAAAAACCTACAGGCATAATTAGTAACAGTATCCCAAATGGTGACTATAATAGAGGATCTTACCCTTTTCTGTGTTTCCGTCTCCCATGCTCTTGCTACTGCTGTTGCCGCTTTGGATAGCACCCAGGATACCATCCATGTATGGCGCACCGCTCCATTTCTGGTGAGTAAGGACCTCGACTCCGAGTTCCTTCTCGCGTGCCTGGATTTGGCGTACGTAGGCGAGCATGCCCTCGTCCTTGAAGGCACGGGAAAGCTCCGTTGTCACGGTGGCGTTGGTGTGTAAGCCGGCGAGGGAGATCAATTGCAGCACGAATCTAAAAATAACATATTAGCCTGTGTATAGCCTATGTCAGTAACGCAACTTACCCGTGCGGGGCAAGGTCCCAAATGAAAGACTTGAGGGACTCTTCGGTGAAGCCCTGTCCCATCCAGTTGAATGACGGACTCAGGTTGTAGACTAGCTTCTTGCCGGGGAAGGCGCTCCGGACGTCTCCGGCCAGCTTGGCGGCCTTCTCGACATTTGGATTGCCGGTTTCAACCCAGAGGAGGTCTGCGTAGGGGGCAAACTCCTTGGCTCGCTTGGTGGCTGCTGGGAAGCCCGCCTTGTAATGGTAGTAGCCTTCCCGCGTCCGGGGAATATCCCAGGACCAGACCACCGGGGTCTTTGTGTAGTCACTTGCGAGGGCTCTCCGACGGGTAATGGAGAGGTCGGGATTCTCCTGAACTCGCTTTTTGTATGCATCCCTAACTGATTGAGCGGCTCCTTCTCTTTCGAGGTGTGCGTCGACAGCTAACAGGGTCAGTATGGATAATTCAGACGGGGAAGCAGGCGTTAATACCTTCGTCGAATGTGACAAGCTTGTGGCCCTTGACCCAGTCCAATTCATAAGCATCGATCTCTGCAGGGGCAGCACCTTCCCGTTCCATCGCCTGCAAAGTTTCTGCCAGAGGCTCAGCCTCCTCTGTCACACCTAGGATAAACTCGTGGTCGCGCACATCGATAGCGCTGCTGAGCAGTTTTCCACTCTCCGAGTCTGTCCGGGCGATGAGGAGGTTCTCAGAACCCATCATATCCCATTGGAAACGAGCGGCAACAAGCCTGTTGATATGCTCGCCCACGGGCACAATGACCTTGCCTGCGAGGTGACCGCACTTCTTTCCGCCATGGAGCTGGTCTTCGAAGTGGACCGCAGCAGCACCATTCTCAGCGAAGAGCTTGGCAAGCTTTAGGACTGCAGAGAGTCCTCCATGTCTACAAGAGTAGCCGTTAGTCAATAAGTTCTTCACATAGTGCGATAGCATTGCATACCCAGTATCTCCATCCGCGATAATCGGTCGCATGAAATCTACGTAAGGGGTAGACTTCCGCTCCTCCGGGGTCATTTTCCGCCTAGCGTCCCAGTTCTTGCGATCATGCAGTTGTTGAGCTTTGAACAGTCTCTGGACTTGGTTCGGAACCGTGTTGTACGGGTAGTCACCCATGTCTGGCGATACTTCGTGGGTAGTAGTCAAAAGGGAGGAGCATGCCCAACCGGAAATATACAGGACTTCTTGGTTTGGGGCCTGCTGCGTCATTTGCACCGGATCAATGGCGCCCACTGTAAAGGGATCGTCAGCTTTGGTCTTCGCCACCACCGTCTTGAACGGGATACATACTGGTATGAACCGGTTTCCCTTCCGCCGCTCTTTCATTCAGCAAGTTGAAGAGTTTCCGCGCCATCAAGGAGCTGGGGTAAGTCTGTTGCAGTGAGCCCCGTTTGCTGACCACGTCCGCAGCCGAATAGGGTCGCTTGATGCCCTCGAAACGCGGCGTGTTCCACCACGCTTCCACATCTTTGATCTGTTGCTCGTACAAAGCATCCTCAGCTGCTCCGGCCTTGTCAACCGTCGATAGAAGTTGGTAGGAATCGCATGGTAATGCTGTCGACACGGGAGGTTCAACAGCGGATAGCGGTGGCACCGACATCCGCGGATAGCCGCAGGTAAAGGAACGAAGGGCGAGGCGAGATGTAGACGTGGGCGTGGGAAGGCGTCGAGGGATTCGACGGGGAATTGATCGAAACATTATCTGTGACAGTACAAGAGTTCACGATAAAGCGAAAGGTCTATGGAGGGAAAGGAAAAAAAGGGGAGAGGGAAAAGAAAGGAAAGGAATGAAAGAAAAGAATAGATCATTTATGCCGGATGATGATGAGCCTGAGGATTGTTACCTCCGCGGCGTTAATGACTAAATTAAATGGGCCGACCCGCCAACCTCGGTCGGTCTGGGGGATCCCGTTTCCCCGCCATCCCATCCAATTCATTCAAAGTGCCGATTTTCGCTGCAACTGCACCGGAGTAACTAATGCATGACTAAGGATCTTCTCCTTCTCAGGTTCACTATATAAGAAACTGCTGCAGGGGCGAACTCTCTCCGAGTATGCATATGTAACTTAGCAAAGGCTTACATCTCATCCTCGTACGTAACCCTCACTAGTCACGGTGGACTTTTAACAAATAAGACCCGTCGCTATACTAACTAACTAGTATGGGGCCAAATGCCAATCGACTGGGTTGTATCGGGCGAGAACAGAGTTTGCATCGTTCGAGTTGGGGGCTGGTGTTGGATTTCTTGATTTGCTCCTCTATCGCCATCAAATGTAGTGATTGGGTCGTAGCATCGTGTAAAACAGGTATCCACGATCTGACATACACGTGTGCATAACCAACATATATAAGGGTCTCTCACCACTTAATCATTCTACGCTCTTTGTAATCCAAGAACTGGCATGGTACATCATATTCTGTGCTGTGCTTCTCTCTCCATTGTTCCCTCTCTCCCACTGATTTCACCGTCCCTGACACCACCGTCATGTGCGGATTAACGGCCTTTTTGACTGTTGGGGGAACACCTGGTTGTGTTCAGTGTGCCAATAATGCCCCCAGCCTAGAGAAACAGCTAGAGGAAAGCTTAGACTTGGTCAAACATCGAGGTCCAGATGCGCGTGGTCGTTGGTTCAGCCCTGACCACCGGGTCGGTAAGTATTCTGTACTCCACGAATAGCTTGGTTACAAGACATTAATCCACGACAAGGTCTGGGACATGTCCGACTCTCGATCATCGACTTGAGTCCTGCAGGAAACCAACCGTTCCACGACAACGAGGGCGCTATTCACGCTGTCGTCAATGGCGAGCTCTATGACCACGAGCAGTATCGAACAGAGCTGGCCCAGGAGTACGACTTCAAAAGTAACAGCGACTGTGAAATCGTCATTGCGCTCTACCGACATTATGGAATATCCTTTCTCAATAAATTGAGAGGCGAGTTTGCTCTTGTCCTCTATGACGCGAATCGCAAGCTGTTCTTGACGGCCCGTGATCGATATGGTATCAAGTCACTGTACTGGACCATGGTCGGAAATCGGCTTTTGGTCGCTACAGAAATGAAGTCTTTCCTCCCTTTTGGCTGGAAGCCAGAGTGGGATGTCGTAGGTATCAGGGAAGGCGCCTGGCTAAACGGCTCGCAGATGTTCTTCAAAGGGGTGCAACGAGTACGTACGATATACATGAAGTCCCGGGAACGTGCGAAATAAGTGCTTTCATTATTGTTGCTTGTATCTGACGATTACTCAGCTTGCCCCTGGGCAGTACATGGTCAGTCGGAACTCCATGCCCCCTGAGGTGGGAACGTACTGGGATACCGATTATCCAGATAAAGTAGGGGACACCCAGCAACCATGCTTACCTCCTAGACTCTGACCGAATATAGAAAACAGTCTACGCGCATTCTGAGGAAGAGGTAATAGATCGAGTGAGGGAGCTTATGCTCGATGCTGTCCGAATCCGACTGCGTGCTGATGTGGGCCTGGGGATCTATTTGAGTGGAGGTCTAGACTCGTCCGCCATAGCGGGTATGGCCGTGAAGCTTGTCCAGGAAGGAACCAAGCTCGGGAACGACACAAGCGGTGAGCGTTCAAAAATAGACTGCTTCACGGTCCAATTTGAAAAAGATAGTGGGTACGACGAGTCAGGTACGTCTTTCAACTTTGGTCTGTTTCCTTGGATGTATCTCCTGAACGTTGGCAGATATCGCGCGACGAACCGCTGAGTGGTTAGGCGTCGGATATCACCCCGTATACTTGAACGAGGAGGCCATTGCCGCCAGACTCGAGGATACAGTCTGGTACAGTGAAACCCCAGCCGCCAATGTCAATGGAATGGGACGACTGGCAGTAGCTGAGGCTGCCCATGCCATGGGGAAAAAAGTCATTCTCACCGGTGAGCATCGCTGTCCATTGTGGCACCAATGCCCAATTATGTTAATCATGCTGCGATTCTTAGGCGAGGGCTCCGATGAGCACTTCTCGGGCTATTCTGACTTGCTACCCAACTTCCTTCTAGAGCCGGATCCTTCGTGGCCGCAGTCTCTCGCTAAACAGAGTGACTTCGCAGAAGCTTGGAAAGTCATGGAGGAGAGAAATCAAATACTCTCGATAGGTATGGATGATGTGGCTGCTCCAACAAAACGTATGCTTAACAATACCACGTTATGCGCCCGGTTAAGCATGATCACCAATTTGCCCTACGCATCTTGGACAGACCAGCTTGCGCTGAGGACTCCAGCTGCAGCATTTGCGGAGAACTTCGGTGTCCAGGTCCTTCACAAGATGATGGAGAAGTGGCATCCTCTTCATTCGACACAGTATCAATGGATGAAATCTGTGCTCGCGAACTATATCCTCCGCTATATCGGTGATAATATTGACATGGTCCACCAGATTGAGACGCGACCGCCCTTCCTTGACCATCACGTCACAGAATATGCGAATAATATTCCCCCAAGCCTCAAAATCAAATATGACTCTGAGAGCAAAACTTTTCGCGAGAAGAATGTCCTGCGTGAGGCTATGAAGCCATTTGTTACGGAGGAAATCTATAACCGTACAAAGCACCCATTTGTCGGACCAGTGAAATACCAAGAAGATGGCCCCGTGCACAAGAGCTTAAAACGACTATTGACAGAAGAAAATGTCAACAAGCTGGGATTTCTCGACAATGATCGGGTGCAGAGCGATCTCCTGAAGGCATTTCGCGACAAGGATGGTGTGTGCTTCCAGAGAGCATTCACTGTGGCTCAGTACGTTGTCCTTGGACAAAGATTTGGGGTCAAGAAGGCCCAGGATCCTGGATGCAGCAAGACATCCTCTAGGCTGCTGGTATGAGCCAATAAAGAAGATAACAGGCCTTTCCAGTTTCATGAATGTCCAATGATTCCCCCCTTAATGGCATCTCATTCTAGTCTAGCGGTAGTTAAACGTTTGTGCAATGCGAGAGAAGGGTTCATGTGAGCATCCGAAGGGATAGCGTTCTCGTAAAAACTGTCCGCGTCATCCATGACAATAACGGTCTGGCAGTATCATTGGGGATCCCGACAATTCAGTGACTCGGTTAAAAATCGATCATCTGTAAGGGTTGATCCCATGACTTATCGGTGGCGTAGGATTGCATCTGGTTGGCGCCTACTATTGAATGCAGTACACTGGAAGCCAAATATTGCGATCCTCGGATATAGCTTAGCACTTGCGGTATGCACAAGTACACAAGATTCGAGGCCTAAGAACAAATTCTTTTCTCAGACGGACCGGTGATGATCGTTCACTGCTCTCCACCTGTCAGCTGACCGGGCCGGACTCCGGTTCTTGGTTTTATCGGATTGTAGCCGAAAAATGGTCCCTTGAGAAAGTTGGATGTAACTGGTGAACTATGGGTGACACAGTGAGACAATGACCGGTTGAGCTTTTAGCCCTTTTTGAAGTCATATCTCTCAGCCATGTCAGTCCCTTCTTGCCACTCAAGGCTTCAGGGAGGCCCTGTTCTTAATTGAT
The DNA here is from genome assembly GCF_009193445.1 of Aspergillus pseudotamarii. Lineage (NCBI taxonomy): Eukaryota > Fungi > Ascomycota > Eurotiomycetes > Eurotiales > Aspergillaceae > Aspergillus > Aspergillus pseudotamarii. Next base: position 10,685 of record NW_022475128.1, on the reverse strand, counting down.
TATGAATGGCTTTGTCGAATTCCAGAAGCATATCCAGCCGAGAAGGTTGGCAAATACCGTCAGAGAGATATTGACTTCGGGGGTGTTGCCCTGTAAACTTTCCTAGCATATGTTGGAGAAGCGGGGAGCGGGGGAAACGTGGAGAAAGAACGTGGGGGACTCGTTTCCGGAACGAAGATCTGAGGGGATTTATCCGTCTATCGGTAAATTATACCCATTCAAATTCGACAGGCATTGTAGACCATCAAGGAGATGGTATAGAATGCATCGTAAGAAGCTAGCATGCCACTCAGAAAGCGAAGCTGCTTCTTCATGTTTCTTCAGACAGATCAAGGTTGTTCAACGACTTTTGTCGATCATATTACCATGGAAGGAATCCTTCGCCCGCGGAAATAGACCGAAGTACATTTTTACTAGTAGTACCAGCCACATATGACTAGACTAGTCCATGCCTCTCGGCCAGTATCCAGAGTGTTGTTTTTTAGACTCCGTGCAGACAAGTTGTGGAAAAGAGGTCATGTGGCTAACTATTATTGCCTGGCCAGGAAGCCTAAATTCAATCTTTTGTTTTTGTTTTTGTCGGTGGGTCTAATACTGAAAGGTAATAATGAAGGATCTATAGTGTCTTGACCGGTTTCCCGAAACTTCTCCGCATCACTCGGTCTTCAAGGATTTCCTACTGATTGCTCTAGTATGTTCAAAGATTTTATCACCCCAAGTATGTACATGTCTCACAACATATTCAAATCGAAGGAATTTCTCGAGTCTCTTGCAGTGCCCAGGTTTCTATCAAGAGAGAGAGGGGGGGGGATCCGTAGCTTTGGCTAAACTACATGTCCCAACCATGGAACGTCCCTAAGCTTAGGTTTCGTCATCATTTTCCTGATCAATGAAACCCAAGGAAGGAAATCAGTCTTCTGACGGGGGTTATCCAACATATTGACAGGTTGCAGGTTTCCGCTGGACTTTTAAAATAGTTACACATGGCCCACAATGATTCGAACCCTCATGAATCTGGAACAACGGAGGGGACATGTGTAGGATTGCTATATGTCCATGTAAAGCCTTTGTCACGTGTCGCATGGTCACGATGCACACCTGAGCTGGTACTATCCTAGTTCTGGAAGAAGTACTTCTGGACCTTTATGGACTCAAGCAGTGTGCGACAACTTCCTGGTACCGTACGAGTAAATCAGGTACGTACCCTCCTCCCAGGCTGACCTGGATTAAAGGGCAACCCGACACCTTGGAACTTTTCTAAGGGGATAGATAGACTTGGAAGAAGAATTGGACTAGAAAAGTAGAAGAAGAAAAAAAGAAAAAGATCATTCCCAGTCAAGGAAGACTAACGATTAACCGCCACCCCGACACATCGAAGGACCCGTGCGTCAATATTATCGCACATGGCGGTTGTACTGTGGGGTTTTCTGCGAGTTGGCGAGCCAACATGAGTCTAAGATATTTGGGGGGTGTGGACTGTAATTCAGGGGAGGTTGTATGTACAAGTATATTACAAGTGGTACGTGGGTGTTCCTGCGACTAGGTACAGTACATACCGGGGGAGAAGTACGGTTGTATACTAGCTTTGACAGGCGGTACATGTACTTTCTCACAACTAGTAGTTCCCACTCCCACTCCAGATTTCAATCGACCCTCCCAATTAACTCCGCCGGTTGGAAAGGGACCTATCAAATTCCAAAAGAGGGGGGAGTCTTTTTCTCTCCCCAACCAACCACCTGGGTCGAAATCGTCATCTAAAAATTGTTAACCTCGCTGAGTGGCGTTAGTCCACCCTATCACTGAATCATGATGATTTTATTAACAACTGGCCCCTTTCTATTCTTGATATAAATTCCAATGAACTTTTAATTCCTGCATCTTGGCTCCCATGGTTAGCCGACGGATGGGCCATCCGATGGACTGGATTACGAGGTGAGTATCCCCGTGTCTGCCGACTCTTCCCTTGGTACCCCTCCTTCGTCTCTTGAACAAGAGATATAATACATGGAGAGAAGAGAAGAGAGGGAAACCGAAAAAGAAAAGGAAAGGAGAGAAAGAAGAAAGGAGAAAAAGAAAACATTATCTTTTTCTCCAACACAAGTAAGTGTGTGTGTGTGTGCCCGTGTCCCATGCCGATGGGGACTTCGGGTCTTGTCTGAGCTCTAGCCTAGTACTGGGTCGGCATCGAGTCCGCGTCTTCCGCCTTGCTCCAGTTGTCTCCGCAATCCTACTGCTCTAGTGCAACTCTTATCACTGATGCGGGTTTCTCCTCACCGTTCGGCCTTGTCATTATCTATTACTTGGAGTACTCGAGCCCCTTCCCTATCTATCCCACTTATTCCCGTCTGAGGCGGCTAACCCTTATCTGTTCAACTTTCATCTGGATCCTGGGTTGAAGCCCACAATCTCCCGTGAACTTCCTGGGAAGAAGCTCCTCTCTCATTGTTATTGCCTCTTTTGTTTTGTACAACTCACACTTTCTTTGTCTTGGCATCCTCTTTGACCTTCTATACCGATTTTCCATCCCGACAGGTCTCATGTCATCGCTTCTCCTTTGCGTGGGCATGGAAGACATTAAAATCCCCTCACCATCCGCCATCTTAGACCCTCAGCCGGCCATTTCCCCTACTGGTGGACTTTCTAGGCCTCTCAGATCTCCCACCACTAAGAAATCGGTATCAGGACAGCCTGCCACAAATCCTACCATTTCTGGAAAACCTAAGCAATCAAAAAGCCGTAACGGTACGGTAGCACTAGTTCTTTGAATCATTCAAGAAGAGATGGATCGAACGAGGGGGGGGGGGAAATATTATAATAGAGAAGAGGGGAGGGGGATGGAGAGAGAAAGAAAGAGAAGAAAAATAAACAGAGGTCTATAAACGCGCAGTGCGCTGACGTTCTCCACTCTTTCACCATTCAGGTTGCATCACTTGCAAGGCGAAGCGTTTAAAATGCGACGAGTCAAAGCCAACTTGCTTACAGTGTAAGAAACGAAATGTGGAATGTGGAGGATACAAAAAGGACTTCAAGTGGCGCCCATTCGAGGAAACTAACGTTGCGGGGAGGGTATCGACGGCGAAAATCAAAAAAGGTGCGTACCGCTTAGCCTGATGAGAATCACGAAGTAACTGATGAGGTGGTCCTATAGTCACCTCGTCTCCTCCTAGCAGAAGAGCAAACCTAAGTATTTCAACTTCTCCTCCCACCGAGCACTCAGAAGCACAAGTAAAAGATGAAACGGCTGTTTCGCAGTCTCTCCCATCAGATATCAGTGATTTTGCCCAATCCCTTGTCCCTCAATTAAGTGATCCCCCAAGGCAGTTGAACAAGCGTCGCGTTACGCAGAAGAATCTCTCGTTCTGCGCAGACAGTCTGCTGGACAACACAGACTTGGGACAAATTGACGAGGACGTCTTTGTGCCACCTTTAGAAGAGATTGCGCCGCCAGATGAGTCTTCATGGCCATCGGATACCTCACTTCCCATCGCTAAGTTTGATACAAGCCCTGGGGAAACCACCCTCGCGATCCCGGGGGAAGAGACTGTCCATGAGTCCGACGATTTCAGCTTCGCTGCCCTGCTAGAAGGCGATACTGAAGATCTAGAAGCGATCGTTCGACAGTCCGACCCGAGTGTGAGCCCAAGCCTATTCCAGTTTACAGGAATCCGTGTGTCTCCACGGCCAGGAAGTACAGACATCAGCCTTGGTCTATTCAAAGAGCCTACAATATCTGCTGGCAGTCCCGAAAGGTTGATTATGCACTTCGACAGATACACCTGCGGAATATTATCTGTGAAAGATGGGGCCCATGAGAACCCGTGGCGAACATTGATATGGCCACTGGCTAAGGACACACCAGCCTTATACCACGCAATATTTTCTCTGTCTGCCTTTCATTGCAGTAAGAAAAATCCTTCCTTGAAGGTTTACGGGATGGAGCACATGCGCCGGAGCATCGCTTGTATGGTGCAGGACATCCAAAATATGAGAGCGGATGCCGCTTTGGCCACAAGCCTAGCCCTTGCATTTGCTGACACTTGGGACCGGGACACTCGTTCATGTATCCAACACCTACGAGGAGCCAAAGCGTTAGTATCACAAGTGGTGGGACTTGGATTGCAAGCTGGTTTGTGCGCAGCCGATCTGGACAGGATTCGATTCCTTTACAACACTTGGCTGTATATGGATGTCATTGCACGCTTAACATCCCTGGAGGAATCCGGGGATCAAAAGATTGATCTATCCATCCTCCAGCTTCCCAAAAACGCAGTGCATGAGATTGACCCTCTTATGGGCTGCGCCACCACACTCTTTCCGCTCATAGATCGAGTTACCCAGTTAATCCAACGGGTGCGGAAGACTAATTCCAACTCGATATCCCTCGTCTCGGAGGCTATTGAGCTGAAAAGGCGTGTTGAGCAATGGGAGCCCCCTGACTGGTTCGAGCCACCTGAGGACCCAACTTCGGAAGTGCAACACAGTATACAGATTGCACATGCATATCGCTGGGCAACAGTTCTGTATCTTCATCAAGCTGTTCCAGAGATGCCTTGTGAGCCGGCATCAGAGCTCGCCAAGCGAGTGTTACTGCTGCTAGCCACCGTTCCACCGAGCTCCCGTACAACAATCATTCAAATGTTTCCTCTCTTAGCCGCCGGGTGTGAAGCTGATCAGGAGGAAGACCGGCAATGGGTACTAAGTCGATGGAGATCCATTCAGACTCGTCTCATGCTGGGTTCAATTGATCGCTGCATAGACGTGGTTCATGAAGTTTGGATGCGTCGAGACCAGTTCGAGGCCGAAAAGCAGCGGCGACAGTTCCGAGGGGCGGGTCGTTCCAATTCCCTTAATGATCGGGAACCGGTTGAAAGAGATGGATTACCCTACGGCAACATGGCACCCGGGAGTCTAAATAATCCCTCCATGTTTGCTAAAGAGTCATACAGAAGACCAGCAGTTGATGACCGGGCGATATCGTCCAGGGGAACTGGGAACCCACGGCGGAGTTCTGCGGTTTCTCCCCTGGAAAACATCGAATTTGAAAAAACCGTTCGAGGGAAATTACATTGGGTTAGTGTTATGCAAGAATGGGACTGGGAAGGTAAGGTTTCATTATTTCATCTATTTCCCCTCTGTTTGGGAAGAGACTGACAACGTAATCATCATATATATAGTATTTCTTGGGTGAAATAATTCTCGAAAGAAAGAAACATGGCCTCAGTCTTCATCACGCTGTTATGAACGATCCTGCGTCATAGCACGGCTACCCCCGGGTTTCTCATGTTTTTTAGTACCTTGGGGGCGTTCCACGCGTGACTGTGAATGCCCTGTTTCATGGGGTTTGGACGAGCATCTTGATTGCTCGTCGACCCGGTCCTCCAACCCGGGGGACGCGGATCTGTCTCTAGCTAGATACCTGCGGAGGGAAGCCAGATATGGCTCCAGATCGCTTGTTATCGACACGGTAGCCATTTTTGCCAAAGGGCGCAAGGGCTTTGTTCTTGTATGATTCAGTTTTTTGACGGCGTTTGCCTGTCTTGCAGCAACTGAGTGTTTACTATCTGGTGTGCAAATCAGCATGGCGTTTGGCTATTCCAGGAGAAGTTACGGACTTGGGCTTAAACACAGGTCGAGCGAGGAGCCTCGAGTTGCGATGGCTAGGTTTTGGTGTTTTCCGGGCATTTGACGTGGTCTTTGGTCGCCTTGGTAGAAGCAAGCTCAGGGTTTTACGTTGCGAACACAATGGCGCATGGGAGATAAATAGATTTTGGTGTCCAGAGCCGTCCCTAGGCGAACAGAGAGGCTTGCTTTCAGTATCACAAATCTCGTAAGCTAGTGGCGCGGTTGGCTGCCGGGTACGGGTCCCGTATATGAGGTATATATCGTCAACTTGGGGGTGGGGAGCAGCAAAAGGAAACGGATATGCCGTATATGTATGTACAACAATCTATCGAATTACTCTCGGGCACGGGCAACCGATCAAACCGCCAAGAAGGGAGGGGGGAAGTAGTCGTTCAGGAGGAATGGTCAGTCCCGCCGTGATGGAAGAAGGGAAGTATCTGCGCGGGATTGGTACGAATCGCGTTCTGCATTGGGTGTCTGCTGCTTTGCGTTGGGTGCCGTCATGAACAGTGTTTGGCCGCGTTCTTGTTGCTTGGGCTGATTTGAAGTCGGACCGCACGGGGGAAGGGAAGTTCGTAACGACGGATGGGAAGGAGTTTAATGGAAGAGAAGGAAAAAGAAATGAGAGAACAAAGGAGATGGGCGGTGTGGGATTTAAAGGGGAATCCCAAAACTTGAATAGCTCACTGAGGCAACGTAATTCGTAATCAAAAGAAATTAGTACCGCGGATGATCTGATCCGGATCAGGAGAGTATTGCAGTATTGAGTAGTATTTGAGGAGTATTGCGTTTCTCCCGGTATACTAGAAAGGGTCATCTTACCCCGGGAAGAGTGGGGTTTGATACTTAAGTGGTATTTGGTCTCCCAGCCCATAATTAGGGGGGATTGAGAGCGAATGGGATAGGTAACATTGGGGTTGGTCTTACTAAGGTCGATTAATTAACTAGTTTCGAGCCTAGTACTCATTTCGCTTTCTCTTTTGGTAGGTCAGGTGTTTATAGTTTGATTTGGCTTGGTGTGGGTTTAATTAAGTATATTCTTGCGAAGATATCACGATCTATATTGGTCCTTCTCGAAACCCCCAGAGGTGATTGGTGCCTAAATCGATCTCAGCAGTGCCGACTTCTTCTTTGGTACATACAGAGTAACATCCTCGATATATCTATATAGACTGTACTTTGTGTGTACTCTCTGTCCTGCCGATCAATGCCTTCCAATACCTACCATTAAATCATGAGGACGTAGTAGTATCCTGAAACCGCCCGTGCGTTGCTGCAATGACTTATCGAAGTATGTACTCATTGCCGCAGATCCAGTCTCGTGTCCTTTTCCCTCACCAAGATCCCCCTATCCGTTCACTGTGACATAAGCCCGTGATGAAGATCTCAAGCTCTATGCCGAGGTTAGGTCATGATTCATAGCGTGCGTCATATCAACTGTAGCGATATCCTCATTTGTTGAACCGAGTGCCTAGCTAGTCACTCGTGGAACTCTGTCAGGGCCAGATTAATTCCTTTTCCTCCAATGCCGGAGCATGGAGATTTGTAATCGTTTGTCCTGATGGGAATCCGAGACTCCCATTGAGGTCTTATTGGGTGAGGTTCGGCCGAGCGCATGACTTTATGATGTCATACATGCTGGTGGCTCTGGAGAGCCTTATTTATATGTTAATCCTCGACCGCCACTCGGGCATGGTAACAGTTGCTTTTGCATATTATTACTGAGTACTATTCAAACAGTTATTATCTTATTATTTCTCGTGATACATAAAAGAAATATCACCATCCAAGTATAGCTGTTCATTTATCTGTCCACTTTCGTACTTGACAATACATCATGGATCTCGTCACGAAATGGGGCCACCTCAGTAAGGAACATAAGGAAAGGAACCGGAGAAAGTCTACCTCCTCCACCGAAGAAAATAAGGGCGGCGAAGACCATAATGATCAACGGGGTAAGTGGTGTCTCTTCCGTTCTAATGCGATGAGATTGCTTGAAAAATGGGGCGGGGACATGTAACTAATGTGCCTATCATTTAGCGTTCAACTGGCTTCTGGGCAACTTCGGTCGCTCTCACAATGATCATCCTGACCGGAGATCGAGTGGTGCGGGGAATATGGCAACGGATATAGCTGAATGGAGACGGAACCAGTAAGTGAGAGGCTTATTTTTTCTTTTTCTTTTTTTATTGGTGCTGGTTTCATTCTTTGTCTGGGTAGGATAAACTAACGCTCTCTTTTTCTTGTGATTGCAGGAATTTGAAGAAGTCGCAGGAAGAGGCCCCTGATTTGCGGCCTCAGGAAGGTATCTCTGACATGCAGTCCCAGGAAGGGGTTTCTGATTTTCGGCGTCAGTGAGCACAAATTGCAGACTTTTATGGCGATATGAATTTCTTTGTTCTTTCGGGGTTCTTCTGATATCTGGGGTACCTGGTTTTCATTTCATCATGTATTATGATATTAGGATGATCGACGCTGTAGATAATGATGGTTATTTAACCTTATATTTGCCTTGGGTCTTTTGATCTTGATTAGATGGGGCCGTCTCGTGGTAACCTGCCATTTTTATATTTTTCTGAATTGACCCCATGGGGGAATACTGACTGGTATTTGATTTGCGGGAACCTAACCTGTAAACTTATCCATTTACTACTATCTCCATTTATTCAATACTAGGATACGGTAAGAAATAAAAACCAGGGAAACACTAACCCGTCCGGGCAAAACAATCCAGTACTGACTAACTTACCTGCCCTAACTAACCTTAACTGATATTTACCAACCAATTGGTATTGATTGATATCTCGGTAGTTACCGGTAAGTAATCTATCACTCGCATCGCTATCAAGGTACTATCACGGAGAATCCCAGGTCGATCGTAGTGCATCGATCCGACCGGGTTCCCCTCACGACCCCTCAATGTCGAGTAAACAAGATCCTATGTGTTGGAGTATATCTTTCCGGGGGCGCTTCCTGTATCCAACTCCAGCAGCTGGATCCGGTGGGATACTTGCCTATGTGATTGCGTGCGATGAAAGATCCGAATGCAATGGTATTATGTTTGGCGTTATAAAGTGATAGATCTTGTGCTTCAGATCTGATCGAAATGTGAGCCATACTGTCCACTGATCAACTCTTGATCTTTACAAACGACAACCAACAATTCTACAATTTCCAACAACCGGGATCTTGTTATCACCTCAAACTCTAAGCAAAATGCCTGCCGCATTCACCTACATCGCCAAAGCCCAGTCCACCTACAAGCCACCCCTCATCGCAAACGATAATGCTTTCCTGGGGGACGTAGTCTCGAGGTAAGACGTCATTCCTACCATACCTATCCAACCATTGGACGCTGACCCGGAATCTGTACCACGCTTAGTGAACACAATGACCCCAAGAAGCCCATCTCGGGCGGTTTCTACCGTCTGGAGAAAGGCACTCCTCTAGTCTACGAGTACCATTTCGATGAGACGAAGATCATCCTCGAGGGTGAATTTGAGATCTCGGACGAGACCGGACAGAAGGTTACGGCGGGTCCGGGGGATGTCTTTTATTTTCCGAAGGGTTCGAAGGTTACCTTCACAACGCCGTCATACGGCTTGGCGTTTTTTGTGAGTTGGATTCTCCCCTTTCCTTTTTCGCGGGTTGGAAGTGTAGCGCGTTTAGGGTGTGAGAGACTGTGTGAGTGATGAATATGGCTAATCGAGGTTTGGTAGACTGGACAACGGGCTCGGCTGTAACTGTGAAATCTGACTTGCATCTTCACGAGGGATGGGATTGATTGGATCAACTGGGTCGATGACGACTACTTTGGTTTATTAGATCGCGAACTAGGACTTGCACTTTACTTTTCCCGATTTTTTTTAAATTTCAAATCCATGGAATCAGTTTTCACTAGTCTGGTGTCCCCACTTTTTCCGTTGTGAAATGACGTCCGTTTGTTTACCATGGGTCTATTCATAGAAATCGTAGCCTTGGGCGATGTGACATGGTCTTTTCTTCCACGTCGTCATGCAATATGGTGGAAATTGGATCTGTGTAGACATGTAAGGGTAAAGGATCTGCACATGGTAGTATTATAGCTGAATGGTCATCTCCTATGTGCGAGTTGATCCAATCCCCTCGAGAAGAGAGAGAGGAACCGAACTACGAAGACCTGCCACGGAGAATTCAGCCGCATGGATCGTCAGCATCCACTAACGATCTTGTTTTTTTTTTTTCTTTTTCCTTTTCGACAGGGAAAGTGTGGAAGGATTTCCCTGGCGGATACTACTAGGTCGATGACTTGCAGGTCCAGAAACCCACACAATCACAAAATCTCCTACGCTGATCCATCGATCACTCCCCAAGACAGGGGATAGTCCAATCAGCAGGCAGTGCCTTGACAAGTTGATCCGATAAACTCGAATTTCCCCCTAGGAATTACGGCAGGCGCATCTGGATCGGCCGTGTCTAGAGGGATCGGAAGAAGGGAGTTACCGGAGCAACGGGCGAGTAGGGCGAGCACAGGAGAAATTAAAGCATGCACTAGCTATTCTGGTTGGTCAGGAAACTGTGGGGAGAAATGAAGCCATTGGGTAGCGGGCTGCAGGCGCTTCCGGCCTCAGGCCCTCAGGTATTCCATCGAGTCTAGTGGTCGTTTAGTTTAGTTGTTAGTGTTCAGCTTTCAGCTTCAATCTCCATATCCCTGTCTCTCTCATTCTCCCCTTCCCCTCCCTGTCTCTTCTCGGTTCGCCTCTCCTCCACGATCTTAAAAACTATTTCATTCATCTCTGTACGCGAGATCTTTTAGCGAGTGTGACTTACTTCTGGTCTTTGTCCTTCGTCTTTCTCTTCTCTTTCAGAACCCCCTATCAAACAAAGCCATTCTTCACGTCGGTACCCGATTTCCAACGGCAGTGGTTCTGGACGGCTCCCGCGTTCTTTGTACCGCTCATTGCTTTTTCCTGGTTCTGAGTGGGTTTCACTTTATTTTTTGTTGACCTCTCTCACCGATATTTCCACGACTCGTGCAACTTGTTGCTCTTTCTTGTTGATTTCTTTTCTTTTCCTTTTTTTTT